>NW_027185903.1:31301885-31309081 GCF_028583685.1 Petaurus breviceps papuanus
GATGGATGGATGGATAGATGGATGGATAGATAGATGGATAGTTGTTTTTCTTGTCTCCCCCTTAGAATCTGAGCTTCTTGAAGACAGGAACTATATTTTTGCTTTTCTTTGCATTCTCAGAGCTTATCACAGTATCTGACACATAACAAGTTCTTAATAAATGCTTGCTCTCTATCAACCCACTTGTTTGAAGAGGTGGAAGAGTACGGACATGGAACATTTCATATACTGTCAGATCTGGTTGATGTATTACTAGTTTTGTTGAACTATTTTAAGTCTTTTTCTCTTTTGATTCTTTGTTACAATGGATACCCAGGAGAAGGTGGGAAAGGGATATATGTGGAAATGAAGGAGATAAAAGTTAGAACTATAAAAAAGGAAAACTTCTGTTGCTTAATTAATCTTATCTTTATTATGTAAATGCATTTGGTTTTCAATTAAGTGACTCTCGACTTTCTTCTCTAGTTGCAGGAGGAAAGGTAGGTCTAGAAAGATTTGAGTTTTGGAGATCAGAGGATATAAGAGAGAGGAGAGGAATGAAAATGATGACATAAATGGAGAAAGGTGAAACAATGTTATGTCAATATTTTATTTATTTCAGCATTTGCAATTAGAAGGAAGCTAAGATTTTTGTTGAAATCTTTGCTCTTGACTTTCCAATTATGTTATTGAAGTAGTTGCATTTCACACCCTTCCAAAAAAGCCAGATTTTTTTATTCTGGGAAGCTCAATGATGTTTCGATTCTCATATGGTATTTCTATAGAGTTCTGAGTGCAATGGGGAGGTGGTACCCAATTGTGTGTGGAGTTAATAATCTACTTGATTGACTAATCTTCCACTACCCACTTCACTTTATGTGGGGTAAATAAAGGTACCTTCTTCAATTCAATATACATGTTCTTAAAAAGAAACAAGCAAAAGTTCATGTTTTCATATGCAATCCTCTTTTTTGTCCTTCATTGTATATTGAAATGTTTGTATTTATTGATGATAGTTGTTCAAAATTAAAAAAAAATTAAAAATACAGTCATAGTTTCCATAGAGCTGAAAGAGAGTCCATGGTTTTAACTGATTCTGAAGCCTGGAAGACCTGTTCAATTTCTGCCTATGACCCACAATGGTTATGTGACTATAGGTAAGTCATTTAACACTGTGCTTTAGGCGATTTTGTAAGACCATACATTACAGAAAAGGTGCCATTATGTATTGGTAGAGGGACTTTGATTACCTGGAAGTTCCCTATACCTATGAAATCACTCATCCTAAAACAGTGCTTGGGTAAATAGTTTGGAGATAGAATATAAACCATCAGTTAAGGCTCCCACTTGAGAATTTCTGGTTGGGAAATGCCATGTTAAACTATAATACCTAAAACATGAACTATTTGGGTCTTGGTTTAGATTTAAAAAGAAAGGACACTAGAGGTTCACTATAGCAACATTCTCTAGGTACATCTTATGCGATCTTACCACAGGAAAAATGGAGTTATGCTCAATTCCTTTTGGTTCTTTCAGTAATACACTTTCTTGGATGGAGTCCAAGGCATTCCTGTGATACCTAATTCCATGCTATAAGTTAGTGGTTGGCAATCTGTCAAAAGTGGAATGACAACCTAGGGGTCCTGTTTGTCTGGTATTCTGAATCTAGGAGTAGGGAGAGATGACAGTGTCAGTGTAGCTACCCTGGCAAACAGGGAAACAGCAGCAGACATTAACTTAGAAGTGGAGTTTATGAGATTGTGGTTATAATGACTAGTCTATTAACTGGTAACACCCTTCTAAACTTTTATATAGCATTTCATGTGTCTCATTCTGTTATAATCTATCTCCCCATATTAGAGGAATTAGAATACACCTTCTCACCAGCAGAAGTTTGACCATCAGGGTAGGGAAATTATTTTGGTCATAGCAACTTAAGAAAATCTACTAGGATAAAGAAGTGTTGTGATCTGTGTAGACTGAAAGTATGGCTCCTTAAAGGATTTAATTAAATATATATCTTGTCTCTCTTCTTTTCCTTCTTATCATCTTCCTTGGTGTTGTGTCCTCTAGACACCTGGGCATTGCCATGTGACCTGCTGATATGCCTTAAAGACAACAGGGTCCACTATCTACCCCTGAAGGATCAATGGGTTTTCTGCCTTCTTTTCAGTTGAATATATATGTATATATTTATATGTGTGTATATATACACATGTACACACACATATATATATATGTTTATATATATATATATACACATCCATACATATATTCTACTTGGAGGAGACCACACACACACACACAGAGTGAGATTAGAATTGAGATAAGGGATTACCTTACTTTTCTATTTGTCTCCCAAAGGTTTAGTCATGAATAGTCAATAAATACCTGTTTAGCACATAGGGGGTGCTTAATTAATTAAACAAGGGTAACTTGGTGGTACAGTGAATAGAGTACCAGGCTTTGAGTCAGGAAGACTCATCTTTCTGAGTTCAAATCCAGCCTCAGACACTTACTAGCTGTGTGACCCTGGGTAAGTCACTTCACCCTGTTTGCCTCAGTTCTTCATGAAATTCTAAAATGAACTTGAGAAGGAGTGGCAAACCATTTCAGTATCTTTGCTAAGAAAACCCCAAATGTGCCAGAAATAACAGAACAACAACAATTAATTATTTTCACTCCTTCATTTATTCTTCCACTCATTACCAGATCCTACGTGCAGCATCTACTTCTTTATATATCTTCCAGGGCTTTCTATTAGTGCCTTACCCATTATTTGATAAGGACTTGCTGAATGAATGATATATGCCAAAATGGGTTGTCAACCCTTGCTGAGATAAGATAATGTGAAAGCAAGGTCTATAGAAAGATAAGGTCTTCCATAAAAAAACAGCACTCATACCTGATGAGCATTGACATGAAATTGCCATTAATCAATCAACAAGCATTTATTAAGTGGTTACTCAAGACCAGATATTATGCAAGTCATTGGGTATCTATATAAAAAGTGAGACATCAATGACATTTATACTGACATTAGTGGAGTCTGTACTGTACTGTACCGGGATTTCTAATTTGTCAATAACTTTTTTGTTAGTTCTCAAATCTTGACTAGGATTCAAGGTGACTTATGGAGCATAGGAAACTTCCAGAAACTTCAAGATCCTTTTCCACTAAGGAACATTATAATCAAATCTTGCTTGGAAACATCATCTCCTCACTGTCATAAAAAATATGGCCCATTCTCTATTGGGCTTATATGTTATATATGGGCTTTGTGTTAACTACGTATCTTTAGGTATCAGTGTAATTTTTACTCTTTTTCAGGATTGTTGCTGTATAGTCAAGGAAGGAAGCTCTTTGCAGGACAGAGACCCTTTGTGGGTGGGTCTACAGGACAGGAAGCTCTTCTGGTTACATCCAGGCTTTCCTATTTTTCCTTCCTGCAACTCAGGTTTAGATTTTGGTCTGCATTTTTCCTTTTTGACATTTCATGGCAGAGTCAGTTCAAGTGCTAATAGGTCCATCACAGACACAGATTGTGGCTTTGCCAAAGCAAACAGAGGCAGAGTTCCTGTTGAGGATTTTTTTTTATTCAGATATCACAGGCTGGCCCCAGTTCCTCCACCTTGCCAAACAGGGCTCCAACACAAATGATTTCAATTCATATTGGGTCCACTGGTTTTGTAGAGTATTTTCTGCAGGGTGTTTCAATGAATGGAGCTAATTTTCCAAGGGAATAAGGTATAATCAAGTGAAACAGATTTCAGTGGCTCTGGGAGAGTAGCAATCAGACCAGATGCCTAAATCTAATCACACTTCTCATCCATCCTTCTTGTTTGCTTTCAACCATAAACATAATGAACTAGGAGAGTTTGTGATTGACTGTCAATAGAATTTCTTGTCATTGCTGTTTGTAGCCACATAATTCTCAACAGAAAGTCATCAGAGACCTATGAAAATTCTTCAACTGGAACCAAACTACCAAGTAGAGGGTTTTTTTTTTGCTTTCATAACATTTTTCTTAAAAAATAAATTAAAGAGGTGATAATAATCTTTACATAGTTTCAAACTCTCTTCATTAAAGATATGTGTGTTAGCTTTGAAGAAAAGTTCGAAATTGGGGACTTGCTGTTTCACTCTGACGTAGATCTGTAAAGTTTATGGAGAATTTGGTTGAGTGAATTACTCACTGGGAGTTCCTAACATCAAGGAAAGCATAACCATACCCCTATCTAAAATAGCCTGTGAAGGAGTTTGCCCCCTCACAATGCAAAAAAAAGGAAGGAAGGAAGGAAGGTAGGAAGGAAGGAAAGAAGGAAGGATGGAGGGAAGGAGAGAGGGAGGGAGGAAGGAAGGAAGGAAGGAAGGAAGGAAGGAAGGAAGGAAGGAAGGAAGGAGGGAAGGAAGGAGGGAAGGAAAGAAGGAAGGAAAGAAGGAAGGAAGGAGGGAGGGAGAGAGGGAGAGGGGGAGGGAGGAAGGAAGGAAGGGACAGTTTTCATCCCATGGATTTTGGTTTCGTCTAAGTCGCTACCTAAGTCTTGTTTCTTTTGCTGTTCTACTTTCTTCCATTTTGTTTTCCCCAGCTCTTCAGGAAGCTTGCCTGCTTTAACCTTCACAACAAGAAATCACCCATCACTTCTGAGTATCCCTAATGGTTAGAAGTATCAAATGAAACAGTTTAAGATGAACAGAATTTCAGAAATTATTGTTACACAATAATTCAGGGGAAATCCCATTAGCTTTCTGCAGCAAGAACTAAAAGCAAAGGAAACACTAACAGGAATACAAAAAGGATAAAAATGACTAATATTACAACATAGCATCTCCAGGGTGGAATAAATATAATCTACCATTGAAGGAATTCTTTTAAGAATTATGTTCAAAAATATATTTGTTTTTTTTCAGCTAACTCCTTAATTTTCTTTTAAACAAGTTTTATTGATGCCTTTTGTTTTTATATAACATTAGTTTCCTAATATAGCCCTCCTGCCTTTCTCTATTCATTGAGCCTTCCCTTGCAATAAGATTTGTTAATGTTAGTTCTGACGTAATGATTGCATTAGAATAAATCATAAAGAAATTTATTTTAAAATTCTTTTATGTATATATAATTTTAGCATTTATTAAATAAAACAAATTTGCAAAATATTGAAATGGATGTGCTTGTTTATTTTTACAAAAGAAACAGATCTTGGTGGGATATTTGATACTGCCGGATGGAGAGCATCTTCAATGTTTTTCAGGGTAGAGCAATATTTTGATTTTATAATCATCAATGCTGAGAACACTGCTTCACACAAATACATGGTACAAAATGGTAGACGTATGTTTGGGGCCATTTAAGAAATTGTTGGACATTCTGTTCTAATCCCAAGCCAAAATTCATTTAATAAATTTTTTTTAGTAAACTCAAGTTTTAAATCTGTGTTGTTTGGTAACTCAATAAATTCTTCTTGAACTTTTAATGGCAGATAACTGACTTAAAAAAATTCAATTGAGTATGGTTTATGAACCCAACTTAGTTTCTTAAAATCAAAATTTGAAGGAAAGTATTTTTGAAACTGTGTTTCCAAGTACTTCAGATGATCAATTATAGCTCTTAAAATTAAATCTTCAGGAAGGTTATTTTCAATTGTAAAATCTGTAGTGGTATCATTCCTAAAGAACCATTTTCAACCCTATTCTTCCATATGTTAACTTTTTCTTAAATTTATTTTTAATGCTTTATTAACTTCTGATTTACATCATTCGTTTCCGCCAGATTTTGAGTTACAAATTTTCTCCCCGTTTTTCCCCCACCCATTCCCCAAAACAGCAGTCCCACATGATATCCCCACCTCCAATCTGCTCTCTCCCATATTTTCTCCCATACCCGTTTCAACTTTTCCAGTGGATCTCTATGCCTCAGTGCCTGTATATCTTTTTTTTCTTAATAACATGTAAGATGGTATTAATAATAGTATACACACACACACACACACACACACACACATATATATATATATATATATATATATATATATATATATGAATATTTGATTTTTAAAACTTTCAATTCCAGATTCATTCCCTTCCCCCCCTGCCACCCACCCCCACTGGGGAGACAAGCAGTTCAGTATAGGTTGTATATGAGCGGCTAATGCAAAACAATAACATAGTAGATGTATTGTAAAAGACTGACTATATTTCCCTCCCTCCTATCCCACCTCCCACTTGTTCTATTCTCTACTTTGATCCTGTCTCTTTTCACAAGTGGGTGCTTCCAACTTCCCTCTGCCCCAGCCTGCCTTCCCTTCCATCATCGCCCCTCACATCCCCTTCCCCCCCTATTCTCCTGGAGGGTGAGATCCCCTATTTAGTGTGTATTTCCCTCCCTCCTCAAGCCAGATTCAATAGGAATAAGGTTGACCCATTCCCTTTTGCCTTTCTATTCTTCCCCTCCATTGTAACCATTTTCCCTTGCCTCTTCTGTATGAGATAGTTTGCCCCTCTCTGTCTCTCCCCATCTCCTCTCATTATATTCCTCTCACCTCTTAATTTCACCTTTTAAGTATCATCCCTTCCTGTTAAATTGGTCCCATGCCCTCTATCTATGTATACCTGTAAATGTATATACACACATTCACATATGTATTCATATGCCCGCATACTGTGATAGTAATGGCAATTAAAGATTCCCCTGTATTGGCTTGGTTTTCAAACTGATTGTGTTAAAACCCAGAGCTTGTTAATCCCACCTGTGGGATGGGCTTGTTGATGTGAAAAGAAAGTCCTGAACTGGGAGGAGCTGGTGACATGGATTTGGAGATACAAGAGAGAGGCGGAAGATCTTTTTGGAAGCAGCACCTCGTGGAGAGAGAGAGAGAGACTAAGAGAATTGCTGGTGGCCGCTTTGAATTGCCCTGGACTTTGGAGACCTGCCCCCTGAGCTGCCAAGGACTGAGGAGACATGGCTGTTTTGCTGGTACTTTGTCTGTCTGTTTTGATGTTCTTTTGCCAGATTTGTCCACTGGTGAAAGACAGTCCTTTTGTTGAAGAAGTCCTGGAACCTGGCTGTTCACTAAGAAGCCCTGAGACTGTCCTGCAGACAGAGAGTGAATACTGTCCACTGGTGAAGGACAGTGCTGTTGTTGCAGGGGTCTGGAGACTGTCCTGCAGACAGAATGAATACTGTCCACTGGTGAAGGACAGTGCTGTTGTTGCAGGGGTCT
>NW_027185903.1:31309091-31320823 GCF_028583685.1 Petaurus breviceps papuanus
AATACTGTCCACTGGTGAAGGACAGTGCTGTTGTTGCAGGGGTCTGGGAGCCTTTCTGTTGGTTCAGAAGCCCTGAAGAAGGATTTTCTTGTTGTATGTTTACAGAAATCCTGGGAGAGGGCTTTGCTAATGTGTTCAGGGGTTCTAGGACTGTTCTACAGACAGAGGATAAATTCATGAAGGGATTGGCAATGTATCTTATGGCCTTGCTAAGCCTTGTCTCCCCAGGAACTAAGATTGCTGAGAAGTTGCCTGGTGTCAAGATGAAGAAAAGACCTCCATTTGGGTATTAAGTGCTGTGTTTAAACTTGATGTAACTCTGGGGTAGATTCAATTGTGATCCAGGGGTGGGGAACTTTTGACCTTATGTTTGGAAACTAATCTCCATTTGAGAAGAGGGGCTTTGTGGTGGACTTAATTAAGGTATAGCCTAGGGGTGGAGAAGTATTTAGAACAGAGACTTTGTAATTGATTGAATGATTGGAAGGTCCTGGGGTGGGGTAGTACTTGGAGATTATTTAATCACACTTAGTAAATGCTGTATTTTGAATGATGCCATGTTTTGATCTTCTCTGTTCTGGGTTTGTTACTGAATAAAATGGAGAGCACCTATGCTGGTATTCTGAACCTTGGGAAGTTGCCTTTCTTTTGGCATTACATTACACATACCCTCATATAAAGACATATATATATATATATACATACATATATATATATATATATATATATATATATATATATATATATATATATATATATATATATATATAATTCTAATCCCTTCAACTACTGAGAAAAGTTTCATAAGTTACAATTATTGTTTTTCCATGTAGGAATGTTAATAGTTCAAGTTTGGCCAGGTGGCTCAGCGAGCAAGAGCACCGGCCCCAGTGCCGGGATGACCCAGATCAAATCCGGGCCCAGACACTCAGCACCACACCCAGAAACAACAACTGTCCATGCAACCCCGAGCAAGCCACTCAACCCCAATTGCTTTAAAAAAAATTGTTCAACTTTGATAAGTTCCTTATGATTTCTTTTCCCTGTTTACCTTCTCATGCTTCTCTTGCTTCTTGTATCTGAATGTCAAATTTTCTATTCAACTCTGGTTTTTCAGCAAGAGTGCTTGAAAGTCCTCTATTCCACTGAATGACCATATTTTCCCCTGAAACATGATACTCAGTTTTGCTGGGTAGGTGACTCTTGGTTTTAATCCCGGCTCCCTTGACCTCTGGAATATCACATTCCAGGACCTTCAATCCCTCAGTGTAGAAGCTGCCAGATCTTGGGTTATCCTGATTGTGTTTCCACAATATTCAAATTGTTTCTTCCTGGCTGCTTGTAATATTCTCTCCTTAATCTGGCAATTCCAGAACCTGGCTATAATATTCCTAGGAGTTTTCTTTTTGGGATCTTTTTCAGGAGGTGATCGGTGGATTCTTTCAACCTCTATTTTGCCCTCTGGTTCTAAAACATCAGGGAAGTTTTCTTTGAGAACTTCCTGGAGGATGCTTTCCAGGCTCTTACTTTGGTCATGGCTCTCAGGCAGTCCAATAATTTTTAAATTCTCTCTCCTGGATCTATTTTCCAGGTCAGTGGTTTTTCCCATGAGATATTTCACATTGCCTTCTATTCTTTCATTTGTTTGGATCTGTTTAACAGCATCTTGATTTCTCATAAAGTCATTAGCTTCCATTTGCTCCAATCTAATTCTGAAGCAATGATTCTCCTCAGTGAGCTTTTGAGATTCTTTTTCCATCTGGCAAATTCGACTTTTTAAGGCATTCTTCTCCTCATTGCCTTTTTGAGCCTCCTTTGCCATTTGAGTCAGTCTGTTTTTTAAGGTATTATTTTCTTCAGTCAGGCTGTTGACTCTCATTTCATAATTTTCTTGCATTGTTCTCATTTCTCTTCCCAATTTTTCCTCCACTTCTCTTATCTGCTTCTTAAGGTCCTCTATGGCCTGTAACCAGCTTGTATTTTCCTTCGAAGCTTTTGGTGCAGGAGTTCTGACTTCACTGATTTCCTCCTGTTCCATGCCTTGCTTCTTCTTATCCCCAAAATAGGAGTGTAATGTTGGAATCTTCTGTCTGCTTTGTTTCCTTTGCCTGCTCATTTTGCCACTCAATTATTTGACTTTTGGGCTTTTTGCCACAGTAGGATTCTGCCACCAGACGGGAGTTTTCGTCCCAAATGCTGGGGTCTTCTCAGCTGCCAGAGGTATTAGATGGGTGCCCTCTCTGAGGTCTCCACACGCTCTGGCAAGCTGGACACACACCCCAGGACCTCCACCCTAGACTGCAATCCAGATCCAAGCAGGTTAAGGCAAGAGCGATGACCCCTCAGACTGGTGCTTGGTCCCCCTACACTCTGCAGGCCAGGAGCTGAAGCCGCCACGTGGCGCTGGCAGGCTGTGCTGGCGTCTCAGCGGTTTCTTGCCCTGGGGGTAAAAGCCACGCACTCCCACTTACTGGGTCCCAAAGTCCAGACTGCACTGGCCTCCCACCTTGTCCTTCGCATCTACGTGTTGATAAATCTGCAAACGGCCACAGCTGCTGCTGATCTGGAGTCCCTCTGGCAGGCAGCTGGTCAGGCCCGCCCTGGGGCTAAAGCCTCCGCGTGGTGCTGGGCTTGGCTCCCAGAGCATTGCGCTGGCCGATTCCTGCCGGCCTGCCAGGCTGTTCTCAGCGGGAGGTTAGCTTCTCTGTGTCATTTTGTGGGTTCTGCCCATATGTTAACTTTTTAAATAAAACTTTCATTTTATCTTTTAACATGAATCTGTGACAATTTTTTTTTTCTTGAAGTAACATGTTTAAATCAATGAGTTTTTCAAAGATATCCAACAAATAATAGTTTTAAAAGCCATACGTTGGTCAAGATGGCAGAGTAGAAGCCAGACCTCCCTGCTGCTCCAGCTTCCACCTTCCCCAATCTATGTAAAAAGGGATCTCTAAACAAACTTTGGAGCTGCAGAACCCACAAAATGCCACAGAGAAGCTAACCTCCTGCTGAGGACAGCCCAGCAGGCCAGCAGGAATCAGCCAGCGCAGTGCTCTGGGAATCCAGCCCAGATCCATATGTATGTATACATGTTTACAGGTATACATAGATAGAGGGCACAGGACCAATTTAACAGGAAGGGATGATACTTAAAAGGTGAAATTAAGAGGTGAGAGAGGAATATAATGAGAGGAGATGGGGAGAGAGAGAATGTGGCAAACTCTGTCATATAGAAGAGGCAAGGGAAAATGGTTACAATGGAGGGAAAGAAAAGGAAGGCAAAAGGGAATGGGTCAACCTTATTCCCATTGATTTTGGCTTGGAGGAAGGAATGAAATACACACTAAATAGGGTATCTCACCCTCCAGGAGAGTAGGGGTTGGAAGGGGATGAGAGGGGGGATGATGGAAGGGAGGGCAGGCTGGGTGGGGGAGGGAAGTTGGAAGCACCCACTTTTGAAAAGGGATGGGATCAAAGCAGAGAGTAGAACAACAGGTGGGAGGTGGGATAGGAAGGAGGGAATTATAGTCAGTTTTTTACAATATATCTACTATGTTATTGTTTTGCATTAGCCACACATGCACAACCTATACTGGACTGCTTATCTTCCCAGTAAGGGTGGGTGACAAGGGAGGAAGGGAATGAATCTGGAATTCAAAGTTTTAAAATCAAATATTCATATATATATATATATATATACATGATTATTACTACTATTTTACGTGTACTTGGGAAATAAGATATACAGGCACTGGGGCATAGAGATCCACTGGAAAAGTCAAAAGGGGTATGGAAGAAAATATGGGAGAGAGCAGATTGGAGGAGGGGATATCCTGCGGGACTGCTATTTGGGCGCAATGGGTAGGGGAAAAACGTGAAGAAAATTTGTAACTCAAAATCTGGTGGAAATGCATGATGTAAATCAGAAGTTAATAAAGCATTTGAAAAATAAAAAAAGCCATACATAATTATGAAAAAAATGAACAAAATCGGATTTCTGCTCAGTCAAAATTATAAGGACTTCATCTTTCAATTTCAATAATCTGTTTAAACTTTGCCTCTTGAGAGCCACCTTAGCTCTATATGTAGTAATACCGTGTTTCCCCGATAATAAGACACTGTCTTATTAATTTTTTTGGACAGAAAAACACCAGAGGGCTTATTTTCAGGGGACAACTTATTTTAATGAACATTGACAGCAATTTTAATAAACAGGTAAATGTGAACAAAAAAATGTACCTTTATTCAATAAGCAAATCACTGGGGAAGAACAGGATGACGCCCTCACTGCTGCAGCTCTGATTGGATGCAGCTCGGAGAGAGGCGTGCATTTCATGGAGGGTGTGTGGGAGGGAGTGTGGGGGCTGGGGAGGTAGGGCTGGGTAGGGGGGGGGGGGGGGGGGGTGTGGGGGGGGGGGAGGGGGGGGGGGGGGGGGTTAGCGTGTAGCGCAGGTGATCACCTTCACTACAGTAGCAATCTCAATAGGGCTTATTTTCGGGGGAGGACTTATTTTAGAGGAATCTTACACAGTAAGGAGAGGGCTTATTTTCGGGCTAGGTCTTATTATCGAGGAAACACGGTAAGCTATTTTAATCGGAGTCTAGGTATTTCCAACAGTTTGAAAACAAACAACTGTTAAAGGCATGCTTTTAATGTGTGTGTTTGTGTGTGTACGTGTGTGAAGTTAATGATTTTGATGGTATTGGGAAGCACAACATTGAACTCTGGAGATACTTTTTTTGGATACCACTGCCTCCTGATGGATCATGCAGTGAGTTAATGTGATATGTTCATTGCCGCCACCTTTAACTTTTGCTACAAATCCAACATTCTCACCCATCATTGCTCCAGCATCATCTGTACAGATTCCAATGTAATTTTTTCACTGTAAACATTCATTTGTGAAAAATTTATCAACTATAAGATATTTTTCCCTTTTGTGTGCCCTTCCAAAGGGTGATAAAACAATATTTCCTCATGTATGCTTACTTCATAAACATATCTTATATAAAGTAACAATTCTGCCATGTTAGAAATATTCGTTGTTTCACCTAACTGAATTGCAAACTTTGAACTTTCCTTAAGCCTGCTAATAAGCTGCTGGAATTAGTCATTACTAATGTGAGAAATTCTTTTGGAAAGAGTGTCATTTGATAAAGGAATTTTATGAATTTAATTTCCATACTTTTTGCCATGAAATATTTCTGATATTTTAATAGCAGCATGTAACACGAGATTTCCTAGCATGTAGGACTTTTAAGTTTTTGCAATTAAGTAAGAAGTTTTTTAAGATGCAAGTAAACACTTTTTGTTGACAGTAACAAATTTCTCAAAACATTGTTTTTCTTTATATTAAGATTTTTAAAAGTCATTCAAAATATTCCTTTGGTTGATTCCAGTACACGGTATATTTGGTATTAATATGTCATTTTAGTTTCTTTGGTTTCATGCTCTCCACAGCCAAAACTTCATGACAAATTAAGCAAAGAGGTTTTCCCACACCATCATCATTATTAGAAGTTAATCTATATTGCAAAAATGGTTTTACATATTTTCTTTTTCTTGTCAATTAGGTGTACTACAACCTGGTAGTGAAGATTTGTCACATTGTCACCAGTATTTTTACCTCTTCTGTCTAAATTTAGCCACTGATCCATAACTGAAAAGCATTTTTGTCCTAAATGCAAATATTACTAATAATTTCATAAATAAATACTAGCCTTAGTGTATTAAATTATATTTTTGTGCTTAATTTTAAAAATTAATATTCTTGGGGCGGCCAGGTGGCTCAGTGAGTAAGAGCACCGGCCCCAGATTCGGGATGACCTCGGATCGAATCTGGGCTCAGATACTTACCACCACACCCAGAAATAACTGGCCGTGTAAACTTGAGCAAGTTACTTAACCCCAATTGCTTAAAAAAATTAATATTCACACTTACATACACATACAGAGGTTATAGTGGAGAAATATTATTAAAGGACTTTTGCCTCTATTTGCTGTGATTAAATACTTACGTTTCTATAATTGAAGACTATAACAGCATTTTTTTTTGCATTTTGGAGGAGGAACTGGAGTTAAGTGACTTGGCCAAGGTCACACGGCTAGTTTTTGTGTTAAGTGTCTGAGTCCAGATTTGAACTTAGGTCCTCCTGACTCCACTGTGCCACCTAGCTGTCCCATATGACAACAATTTTTAAAATCAGACATTCTAACACAACACAATCCAAAGATTTGATAATTTCATGCTCAGGAATGACAATAGGAAAGATATTAAAAGTCTCCATTTTTTTGTAACTAAACTATTAAGTTTATGTAAGAGCAGAAAACCATACAGCAAAAACACTGCTGTTCAGAACATACAATAGTCTTGAATCTGAGTCGAGATTTTTCTGGCAATGTTTGTTGGTGTTGCATGGTGTGATAGCATTTAAAATGCAAAGTACACATGTATTTCAGAACTAAGGCTTCAGTGAAGTCTCACCATGCAACACAGGCAAGCACGGCCAGAAACACCTCAGATTAATTATGCATTTGATTTTGAATTATTTTTTGGTTGTCGCACATTCAGAAATCTTTTACTTTTGCCAATTTCTTTTTATACCATCCTCACATTCAGTTATGCGACCCCATATGGAGTGGTGACCCATAGTTTGAGAAGCTCTGGATGAGATCATTAAACTTGAATTTTTTTTTCTATTAAAGTTTTAAGTGAATTAGTGATAATTCAGATAGAATGACAATGACCATCTTTTTAAAATAACCAGTTCCTCAGGGGGAAAAAATTTCTTTTGATGGTTTTCTTCCTATCAATATTCTAAATGATATGAATATTCTGAAGGCTAATCAGCCTTCAGTGGTATCAGTGGTATGAATAAGTGAGACAGCATTACTATGGAAAGAATGCTGGATTTGGAATCAAAGAATCAGGACTTGAATCCTGGGCCCACTCCTTACTACCCACATTACCTTGAACAAGTTATTGAATATCTTTGGCCATCTTTACCTACAGAATGAAAGAAGTGGACTAGATGGGCTCTACTGATTCTTTCAGTTCCACATCTATGGTCTTTCCTAAGAGACTTTTGCACTTCAAACATATGTAAGGGTTTCACATCCATCACCTCCCCTCCTTCTATAAAAGACTACAACTTGCTAGTTAGCAACCTAGCTACTAATGTGTAACCCAGATGATCATTGTAATCTTGAAGAATGCATTTTGCCCTTAACAATTCTTCTAAAATGTCTTGGGAGAAAATATTATAGAAAATGTCTTTATCAATTACCAACATGTTGTAAGTGGCGTTAAATTCCCTTTTGCATTTGCCACCATTCATTTTGCCACCATAATAATGCTATTGCCACCATAAAAATACTATTGCAAGCACTGCAGCAAACTGAGTCATCCTGTAACTGAACCTTAGCGCATGACAAAACTTTGTGATTCTACTTTCATATGAATGATCTCTATCAATAAACAAACTTTTATTAAGTGCCTACTAAGTGTTAAGCACTGTGCTAGGCTTTGGGGATAGAAAGGTAAGTGAAGCAGTTCCTGCCCTGAAGAAGTTTGCATTATGCCAGGGAATATACATATGTGCATACATACATATATGTAGATATAGATATCTATAATAAATACAAGGTAGAAGTAAGAGGTGATGAATTCACCTAATGTCAGTTAACATATTCTGCTATGGTGGTATCCTAGGGATGATAAATAATTCAGACCCTCAAAATAGTACTTTTTTGCAAACCTGGCACGCTTTACCCTTCAATGTGGAAGCATAGTGTCATTATCTTACACTACAGAAGTAACCTTGGGGAAAGCACATTTAGAAATTACATTTAGACCATAAGCTCCAAATCTTTACAGGACCTAGATATACAAGATCACATATGAATTGTTTATCTATAAAAATTTTTTAAAATAGAGTAGCAGTGGAAGATGGAAGACTTCTTGACCAAAGAAAGGATAGAGAGGATAACAAGAGATAAAATGGACTATTTTAGTCACATAAAATTTAAAAATTCTTACACAAATAAAAATCTCTGTAGTCAATTTCTCTAAAGATAAGAAAGGTATGATATCTAAAAGATAAACCAATTTTATGCAAATATTTAAGAATAAGAGCCATTCCCTAAGAGGTAAATTGTCAAAGTATTTGAATAAATATATATTAAAAGAAGAAACAAAATTATCAGCCATATGAAAAAATATTCCAAATCATAACTAATAATCTACATGAAAATTTAAACAGTTCTTCATCTGTAAAATGAGCTGGAGAAGGAAATGACAAACCATTCCAATAGCTTTGCCAAGAAAGTCCCAAATGGGGTCGCAAAGAGTTGGACATTACTGAAACAAATGAACAACAACAATGAAATTTAAATAATTCTGAGGACTGATCTTTCATTGATCAGATGGGCAAAGATGACAAAAGAGGGAAAATAGCAATTGTTGCAGGGACTATGGGAAAATTAGCACATTAATGCACTGTTGGTGGAGCTATAAAGTTGGTTCAACCATTCTGGAGAGGAATTTAAAGGTATATCCAAAAAGTTCCTGAAGCATGTACATCCATATATCCAGCAATATCATTGCTAGACCTATACACTAAAGAGATCAAAGAAAGAGGGAAAAGATACGTGCTTATAATAATAGTTTTGTAGCAAAAATCAAACAAACTCAAAAACAACAAAACAAAGTGAGCGCCCATCAATTAAAGAATGTATGAACAAAGTAGGCTGTGTGAATATAATGGAATCTTATTGGAGCTAAAGGGATGGATTCAAAGAAACCTGGGAATATTTATAAAAACTAATGTAAATGGTAGGGAAGAGAACCAGGAAAACAACTTATACAATAATTATAGCATGGTAAAGGAAAACAATGTGAAAGACTTAAGAATTTTGATTAGTGCAATGTCCAATCATGACTACAGAAGATTGATAATAAATAATGTTTCCCACTTCTTGGTAGAGATTAGAAGGAAATTCAGAAAATAACAGATAAATAGGAGCAATATTGAAACTACCATATTAAATTATATATATATATATATACATATATATGTATACATTTAAAAAAATAAGCCAGATATAATGGAGATTCTTGGTATCATATAATCGTTTTTCTGTTCTTTCTGAGGAAATTTTCATGTTTGTTGATGTTTCTAGAGTTAAAAAGCAATCAAAATAAAAATTAATTTTAGAAAATAAAATAAATGAAAAATCAGTACAATTAGTGTTATGATGTTTTCTTTATGTAGTTATCATTAATTATCTAGTTGCTTGAGAAACAACTTATTTTCTTACTGATATTCTCAGTTACTATAGAGATAGTTATAAGGGAGAAATGCCTTTTCAACTATAACATGAGAGAATTGGATTGTGTGATTTTGAAGAGTCTTTGTAAAGCTAGAAAATGCTATTATTCTATGCTTTAAATTAAAAAAAATCTCATTGGAAAATTTTATAATGATTACCACTTACAAAGTAATCCTTCAGCATAATATATAAGAAATCCATGAAACAGGGGAAAGCTCAGTAATATAAGTAGAAACCTACTGATCAGTGTTATAAGGTTTTAGTTTTTGAGTGGGAAAGCATCTTAGGGACCAGTGAGTCCAACTCCCTCATTTTATCACAAAGAAACTGAGGCCTAGAAAAGTTAAACTGTGGTTCGGGGTCATAGATGGGACATTGTTTCCATTTATAAGATTTTAAGCTCTGAAACTTCTTTTTAAATCATAATATCATCTGCAATCTTTTTCCATTTACAAAATCTTCCCCTCTCTAAGATAGATTGAAAATTAACCAAGTGCCTGTAAAATTGCATCATTTCAGCCTGAATTCAGATCCAGCCTCAGATTCTTGTATGACCGGGGGCATTGCTGTTTGCCTCAGTTCCCTCAACTGTAAAATAGGGGTAAATAACAGCACTGACTTTGAAGGGTTGTTGTGAGGATTAAATGAGATAGTATTTGTTTAAAAAGTATTTAGCACAGGGTCTGGCACTAGGTAGCTACTATATAAATGCTTATTCCCTTTCTACTCTCCCTTCATAGCCAAAGCATGGCTTTCTTGTATTTGGTTAGTAAGATTCAGTCACTCAAAAAATTCAGGGCTCCCACTGCTGTAGTTTGTTAGAATAGATCAGCTGATCATTAATAAACATTTATTAAGCCCTATTACATGCAAGGCACTATGCTAAGTACTAGGGATACAAATGTTAAAGAAAACAGTCCCAGTTCTCAATAGGGAAGACAACACACACACACACACAAGCAGAAAAGGGGGCCCTGCCTCAGAATATACCCTGGAGGGAGCATAGTGAAAAACTCGCTATAGAAACACTGGTAGATGCATTCTGTTCCAGGTCTATTTGTTACCCTCCTTTCAGTTACACTGAAAAAAATGCTCTGGGAATGATGCAGCTAAGCTGTGTCTTATGCTAAACTCTCTGCAAGCATTTTCCCCCTTGATGGATTGCATTGCTTTGTGAGATTATATTGTTTGCCTTCATACTTTCAGAAATGTAGGCACAATTTAACATGCTAAGATTTGGACTTAGAAGGAACCTCAGAATTTATTTATTCTTGTCTCTTTGTTTTATGGATAAGGGAATGGAAACCCAGAGAAATTAACAGCTTGACCAAAGTCACACAGGGACAGAGCCAGAATTTGTATCCAGGTGCCTCAGATTCAGAGCTGAAAGGTACCTTAGAACCTTAGATGAAATTTAGTTCAACCCACATTTCTCTTTCAAGGATGCCATACTCTTTACTTAATGTACAAGTTTTAGTGGGATTATAGTTTACTATATCTTTCAGTCTCTTCCATTTCTTTCTTCTGAAAAGCCTCTTGACTTGTGTCGGGCTATATTTCCATTTGATTTTTATTGCCTACAATATAATGCATAATAAATATAATATAAAACAGGAAATATCGGCCTAAACTAACTTGAAAGGAAGTTACTGGGGTAGCTGGAAATCTTATTTTCAGTGTTTGTGACAAGAAAAATCCATTTTTGCATTTGACTTGTGAATTCTTTTCAGATTATGGAACCAAGAGGGTTACTATCAGTAGCTGTAAGATTAATAGAATATAAGTTCTTCCCCATCCGTTAATAGGCCTATGTGACCATGTGCCCCCTTTTTTCCTTGGAAGAGGGACTGTGTTCCCAGGTCTAAAGGTACACAGGTATTTCAATCATTGATGTCTTGCTGCTTTGAGCTCCGGTCTAGTTCACAGCTGTGACACATCCTGAGTCTCATAGAGCCCATAAATATATTCAGGGAAATTTACATTGCCTTGGGGGAGGAGTTTGCTTATAGTGAAAGCTTGATTACAGGGAGGCTTGCTTGCAGGAAGGCTTTCACACCTTTTGATACTGAGTCAATTAGGCACTGAGTCACATGAGTTGTGATGCCTCCTGGCTCTGAATCTACTAGTCAAAACTATACAAACACACACACATACATACACACATATATACATGCATACATACATATATGTGTGTAGAAAGCTAGATATAGATAGATAGATAGATGGATGGAGAGATGGATAGAGATAGAGAGATAGACAGTGACATAGAGATAGGGAGATGATAGAGAGATAGATGATAGATAGACAGACAGACAGACAGACAGACAGACAGACAGACAGACAGACAGACAGACAGATAGATAGATAGATAGATAGATAGATAGATAGATAGATAGATAGA
>NW_027185903.1:31320833-31346791 GCF_028583685.1 Petaurus breviceps papuanus
AGATAGATAGATAGATAGATAGATAGATAGATAGATAGATAGATAGATAGATAGATAGGTTGGTATTTTGCTTTGGGGCTTACTCGTGGGAAGAATGTTTGCCTAAGGTCTTTGTGATTTGGCCAGATGAGACTCTAGGTAGCTGTTGTTAAGGGGCTTCCCAGCTTTGTGAACCCAGATGCTGGTGCTCTCTGGTCTGGTAATTATGTATCTATTACTTTGTTTAGGCAGTTGGAACCCTCTCTATTAGATTCTTTCTTGGATACTCACTTCTCTCTACTTATATATCTTTCTCATTGTTTAATTAAAGTGAGATTATTAACCACTTTAAAGCTGTCTTTCCTTTACACAAGCAGATCAAGAACCTGTGTTAGCAGCCTCCTATGTTCTGGTTATTGGTGTTACACCCCCACAGTAGCTACAAGAATCATAAAGATACAATAGCACCATCGTCTTACAGTTCTTTGGGAGCAAAAGTATTCATTATTTTTCATGGAGGAAATCTGGCATTAAAGTTAATTTTCATTGTAAATTGCACCCCCTGGTACTTGATACAGTTTTACTTTCTTCTCCTTTTTTTCTTTTGCTGTTTAGTTTTCTGTTTACTTGAACTAAGGTGATCCAGAGTCCTCATAAGGCTAATAAATCCTCTAGAGCTAAGACAGCCTAAAGACATGAGAACATTCTCTCCTCTAGTATCACTGAGCAAGGGATCTATAGTGGTTGTAATCATATTTGTACAATGTTACATGTGCCCCGGTTGAATGTTATATGCCAGTAGTTTCTAAAAGGAACTAGAGATTCTCTCTTATTAATCTCCCATTTTTGAAAAAAAGAAGCTATTACAACAGAATAGAGAATTATGGAAAGAATGCTAGCACTGAGTACATACCAGTCAATTTTGTACTGCTCCATAAATATTAAGAAAAAGTGAGAGACTGTCATTTGTGAAATCTCCTATTCCCTGGAGTGAGTTAATAAAGTGGGCAGCTAGGTGGTGCAGTGGAGGTATTGCTAGACCTGGAGACAGGCAAACTCCCTGAGTTTAAATCCGGTCTCAGAAACTTTAATACCTGTGCAATCCTAAACAAGTCAACTCTGTCTGCCTCAGTTCCTCATCTATAAAATGAGCTGGAGAAGGAAATGATGAACCACTCTAGTATCTTCGTAAAGAAAACCCCATATCGGACAGGACTGAAATGACTGAACAAAAACGGTCAATGAAGCTAACTAAAGAGAGAATATTTGAGTTGAAAAATGAAAGCTATTTGTAGAATGGTTTTATTTTACCTTTTGAAGCCTTTGTGTAAAGCCTTAAAATGGCCAAAGTGAATCTTTTTCTATGTACCGTTGCCTCTGTGCTTGTCTGACCAGTACTTCTTGGTTTCTTTTCCTACTTCATCTTCCTCCTCTCCTTAAGTGTAGCTATCTTCCAAGACGGTTCTTATCTCTTCTCCTTACCTCTCCTTTAATTAATGTCAGTGTGGCAAAAGGTCTCCACTGAAGCCCTCTAGGCATCTCTTTTGGTCCTGTTGAGTGTGGTTTCCTATCTTTAACCATCATTTGGATGGAGGACTACAGGGAATATTCATCACATTTTCTGATGGGAGATTGGAGATTCTGATTGGGAGCTAAAACATGGATGCCATAGTCCAGATCTAAAAAGATCTACACAGACTCGAGTACTAGTCTGATTCTAATAAAATGAAATTCATTAGGAACAAATATAAAGTGTTATACTTGGGTTCAAAAGTCAATTTCACAAGTATAAGTTAGGGAAGCATGGCTAGGAGACCATCTTTTTAAAAATTCTGGGGGTTTTAATGTACTACAAAGTTTCATATGATCATCAACGGGATGTTACAACTTTAAAAAATAAGCTAATTTACCCTTGGTATGTATTAAGGGAGGCATACCTTCTAGGAAGAGGATAGTCCAAGAGATTCTACCCTGGTGACAACTCATTTGGAGGCCTGTGTTCAGGGCTGAGCTCCTTAGTATGAAATAGGCATCAGTAAACTAGAGAGTATCCAAAGAGGGGCAACAAGCATGGGGAAAGGACTTGATTCCATGTCTTTTTTTGTAATTTGTGGAGTAAAACAAGCATTTCCATAACAGTATAATTTTAAAAAGATGATTGAACATGGAACTGCTAATCCATTATGTACAACTTGCTATTACTTTTCAATATATAATAAAATCATCATATAAATTTATTTTTCTTCCCTCTCCCTGCCCTAGAAATGGCTACCATTGAAACAAATATGTAAAATATCCACACACACACACAAACACATATGTAAAATCATTCTATACATCTGTTTATCAGTTCTTTTTCTATGACCCAGTAATACCACTACTAGCTCTATTTCCAAAAGTGATAAGGGAGAAAGTGAAAGAACCTATATGTTCTAAAATACTTACAGCAGCTTTCTTTGTGGGGGCAAAGAACTGGAAATTTTGGAGATGCCCATCAATGGGGGAGTGGCTGAACAAGCTGTGGTATATGATTGTAATGGAATACTATTGTGTTATAAGAAATGATGAGTTTGATGATCTTAGAAAGGCGTGGAAAGACTTACATGAAATAATGAAGAGTGAAACGAGCAGAACCAAGAGAACATGATATACAGTACAAAAATATTGTTTTAAGAACAACTTTGAGTGAATGAGCTATTTTGACTATAATAAATACCCAGATTAACTACAAAGGACAAATGAAGAAAGATTCCATGTCTTGTGAGTGTCTATTGAAGGAATTTGGGATGTGTAATCTGTGGAAGAAAAGACTTGGCAGGGAATATGTCTTCAAGTATTTGAAGGGCTATCATGTGAAAAAGGGATTAAGATTTGCTCTATTTGTGCCCAGAAACCTAGAGACCAGGAGCAGGAAGAGTGGATAGATATGACAAGAGGCAAATTTATGGAATGTGAGGAGGGAAAACACTTCCTCTAAGAGCTAACTAAAAATGTAACTAAACTCCCTATGGAATAGATGAGCTCCTACATTATCTCTGATGAGAGGGGCTCCCCTTTGGACCACTTTTGATTCATTGAATTCCCAGTCCTATGTCCTTGGTTATGGCTCACATTTAGTGCTTCCCAAAAAAGTTGTGTTAAAAAGTTCTTTAATATACACTATGAATCAGAGAAGGTTATTTATTCCTACATACAAAAGAAATGCTAAACATAAAAGACACACAACAGGCATTAACAGAACCACTTAAATGGAATTCTGTAACAACTTTTAACTACTATTATAAACTTCAGGAAGGCTGATAATTAAACCTCTTCAGAACATAAAGAAGTTTTCATGACTGCTAATTAGGCATTTTTCATTTCACGTTGGCTCTGCACTGTCCAAAAGACTCTAAGTACAACTGTGCTGGTAAATTAGCAGCGTTTTGGCTAGTCTCGTTGATACCTACCCTCTTTAGATACATTTGAGTAGTTTCTGGGGGCTCCTTCCCTGACTCAATTGATCTCTAACTTGAGTCATCTGTACTTTTTGAATTTGAAATGTTACTTCCAAGCTTGGAAATAACTATCTTTGGATGAGTATTCATTTGCCCAAGCTCTGGAAAGAACACAAAAATAGGCAGGCTCATTTTGATGTGATAGAACATGTTCTTTAGATGCCTGTGATCACTGATATATAGAAACTGGGGTAGAAAGGGGGAAAAGGGAAGGGCTCCATTTCTCTTTCACCCCAGTCAAAGGAAGCAGCTTGAAACAGTCCTGAGATGACTTGTATCCAGAAATATGACCACATGACATGCATTAGCAAGCACACACACATACACAGAAACACACACGCATGCCTATGCCATTTTCCCCTCATTTTGATTGGGACTCATTGGCAGCAGGCAGTGGTTACTGAAGACAATCTCACAGGAAGACTGCGAAGTGAGCATTGAGTCCCTTTCTCCTACAGATGTCACTTCCAGGGTCACACAGAATATGCACACTACTCTAAGTGATATGAATGGAGGAAGTTTTTGTGGGGAAATAGTGAGGAATCTATTTGAAGGCAAACCAATGATGCCCAGGGCCCCTAAATAAAAAAATTACTATCTGCCCAAGTGTGCTATAGAGATCTAGCAAGGGTCAAAAAAAGATAAATAAATTGGAGGGAGAGGAGAAATTTGAGGGATACCTTTTTCTGGAACAAATATAACTTGAATAATATCATTATTCATGTTAGTCAGTGACAAAAGAGGGGAGAAGTGAAGAGAGGCAGCAGAAACTGCAGTAAAAAGAGAGACAGAGGAGAGAATGTAGCCAAAAGAAAAGACCAAAGTAATCAGATATTATATAAATATAATACATTTAAAACTTGGTAATAAATCTCTTGACACTTTTTTTAAGTCTGGAAAACCTGCATTTGGGAGTCAGTGAGAACACATACCAGAATTGTGCTTTGGGGCTGCTTATTTTCTGCATAATCTAACTTTAATTTTAGAGGGTGATGAGTGATTAGCAAGGCAACGTCTCAAATAAAACACTTTTCTACACATAGCTATCTTTACGGGAAAATCATAGAGCATCTACTGGTAATCTCCTGATCTAAGAGCCAACAAAGGCTGGGCTCTACTTTTAATCCTTTTATTAACTCATTGTGTGACTAAATGTTTAATTTAGATCCTTCATAATTCTTAGTGAGCCATTTTCGAATTGGGGAAAATAATGACAATGCAATTTGTCTTGAAGATATAAAAATTTAAGAGTCTCCTTTTATAAAATTGTATATAGTAAGTAAAGTAGGTATTGGATTGTTAAATATTATGAAGGCCAAAATTAAATACTTATTTTGATAGGAAAAAGTGCTGCATATATGGATGTAGTTGTGGGTGTGGGTATGGGTGGTAGGAACAGTGATTCCATCCAAAGCCTTCATGAAATATTAGGTCTGTCTAACCGTATTGTGAAAGTTATCTGCTTGTCTTCCAGATAATTGAAAGGAGATTTCCAGCCAAATCAGCTAATTTAGAATTGATTGAGGGACACAAAGTCTTGCCAAAATTGGCAGCTGACTGTATTATTGCAGAGTAAAACTGGAGCTTGAATGGACACTGGGTAATTATAAGATCAATCTTGGCTTCAGACAAGAGATGAGGAAATGCACCTCCTTCCTGTTATTAGAAAGGTGGAGAGGATGTTTGTTGTTCCTTCCTTCTCAAAGAGGACCAGGACATCCAGAACTTAAAAGTGGATTGGGTTTAAGTGAGGGAGGGCTGTGCAAAGTCACCAGCCTCACTCTCTCCTCCTCAACCATCTGGATCCAGTGACAAGATAGAGATCAGGATGACTGGAGATGGCCTCATGGGAAGAATGTTATACATATTATCAGATGTGATTGATTATTTTACTTCTCTTGCTTAAGTTTGGGTTTTTATTTGCTTTTTATTTTACCATGATTAAAAACTTAGTAAGAGGGGGAATATTCACAATGGCTGACATTTATATAGTACTTTAAAGTTTGCAAAGTATTTTATATAAACTAGACTGGTCATTAGTGAATGGGTACTGAATTTAGAGACAGGAAAGTCCAGGTTTGAATCCTACCTCAATCAATTACTAGTTATGTGACGATGGACATACCATTTTATCTCTGTATACCTCACTTTCCTCATCTATGAAATAGGGTTGGGGTTGTATTCTGTAGCCTCTTAGGGACTTTCCAGCTCTAATCTACGATATTGTGATCTTATTTTATAATGTCAAAGAAATGACTGTGATACAAAAGAAAACTTTAAAAATAAATTACAAAAATTTAAAAGAAAAAAGGTTGAAGCAAATAGGTATATGGGTTGGATATGAGATTTCATTGATACAGAGAACTCCAGTTCTCTGTCCACTCTACCACTCCACTTCTCATAAAAGGAAATAAATGTTCTAAATATTTCCACCTGAGAATTTTAAAAGAGAATTTGAAAAAAAATAGTTTCAAGACTTTGAATAATTTGTGTTATTTCTTAAGTAGGCTTTTTTATTGTCCAAGAAACCCATACTAGAGATTTTCTCAAGCTGAGAAAGCTTTTGACAAAGTATAATGCCCAGTCCTATTAAAAATACAAGAGAGTCTAAGAATAAAGGGAGATTTCCTTAAAATGATAAGTAGTATCTATCTAAAACCATCACCAAGTACTATATGTCATAGGGGTAAGCCTTTATGAGATCGGGGATGAAGCAAGGATGCCAATTATCACCACTCTTATTCAATATAGTACTAGAATTGTTAGTTATAGGAACAAGAAAAAGAAATTGAAGGAATTAGAATAGGCAATAGAAAACAAAACTATCACTTTTTGAAGATGATGTGAGAACCCTAGAGCATCAAATAAGAAATTACTTGAAATAATTAGGAACTTCAGCAAAGTTGGAAGATATAAAATATATCCACCTTAATCATCAACATTTCTTTATATAGAAACAGAAATTCCCTTTAAAATAACTGTAAACAATATAAAATTCTTAGGAGTCTATCTGTCAAGACAAACTTAAGAACTATATGAACACAACTACAAAACACTTTTCATGCAAATAAAGTCACATCTAAATAATTAGAAAACTATCATTTGCTCATGAGCAGACCCAACCAATATAATAAAAATGATAATTCTGCCTAAACTAATTAACTTATTCAGTGCCATACCAATCAAAGTGTCAAAAAATTGTTTGACAGAACTAGGAAAAATAACAACACAATTCATCTGAAAGAAAAAAATGTCAAGAATATCAAGGGAATTAGTGAAGAAAAATATACAAAGGAAGCTGACTTAGCAATACTAGATCTCAAAGTATATTATAAAGCAGTAATTCTCAAAACAATCTGGCATTGCCTAAGACATAGAGTGGTGGATCAATGGAATAGATTAGGTTCATAAGACACAGTAGTCAATGACCATAGTGTTTGATAAACACTTTTTTTCCCACCCCAGGGTTAGATAAACCCAAAGACCTCAGCTTTGGGAAAAGAACTCACTATTTGACAAAAACTGTTGGGAAAACTAGAAAACAATAGGACACATACTAGGTAGAGGCCCACATCTCACACCATATACCAAGATAAGGTCAAAATGAGTCAATGATTTAGACACGAAGGGTGACACCATAATCAAATTAGAGGAGCAAGGAATAGTCTCCTGTCAAATCTATGGGAAAGGGAAGAATTCATGACCAACTGCATAAAGAACATAACAAAATATAAAATAGATAATTTTGTTATATTAAATTAAAAGGTTTTTTGTACAAACAAAACCAAATGCAACCAAAATTAGAAGGAAAGCAGAAAGTGGGGCAACAATATATATAGCAAGTGTCTCTGATAAAGGCCTCATTTCCTAAATATATAGAGAAATGAGTCAAATTTATGAGAATACAAACCATTCCCCAACTGATAAATAGTCAAAGGATATGAATATGGAGTTTTCAAATGAAGAAATTAGAGCTATCTATAAACATTAGAAGAAATGCTCTAAATCACTTTTGATTAGAGACATGCAAATTAAAACAACTCTGAGGTACTACCTCATACCTATCAGATTGGCTAATATGACAAAAAAGGCAAATGATAAATGTGGGAGAGGATATGGGAAAACGGGGACATTCCCATTAAGTGTGGGTGACAAGGGAGGTAGGGAATGAATCTGGAATTCAAAGTTTTAAAATCAAATGTTTAAACTATACATACATACGTATATATATACATATATATGCTATTATTAATACTATTTTACATGTAATTGGGAATTAAGATATACAGGCACTGGGCATAGAGATCCACCATGCCCTACTGGAAAAGTCGAAGGGGGTATGGGAGAAGATATGGGAGAGAGTAGATTGGAGGAGGGGACATCCTGTGGGACTGCTATTTTGGGGTGGTGGGTAGGGGAAAAACGGGGAGAAAATTTGTAACTCAAAATCTGGCAGAAATGAATGATCAGAAGTTTATAATGCATTTGAAAAATGAGGAAACAAAAGAAAAACCTGGAAAGAGTTGTACAAACTGATGGAAAGTGAAGTGAGTAGAACCATGAAAACATTGTACATAGTATCAGTAACATTATGTCATGATCAATTATGAATGACTCAGCTCTTCTCAGCAACACAACCATCCAAGACTCTTGAAGGAAAGTTCTATCCACATTGAGATAAAGAAATGGTGGACTCTGAATGCAGATTGAAGCATATTTTTTCAACTTTATTCTTTCTTGTGCTTTTTTCCCCACTTGATCTCTTTCTTCTTTCATAACTGTGACTAAAATGGAAACTTTTTTCACATGATAGCACATGTATAAACTATATCAAACTACCTACTATTTTCAGAAGAGGGGAGGGAAGGGAGAAAGGGAGATAAATTTGGAACTCAAAATCTTGTAAAATGAATTCTAAAAATATACTTGACATGTAACTGGGGAAAATACTATTAAACTTTTTTAAAAGTTCATAATAGAACAAAATTTTTTCTTCTGTTGTCCAGGTTGGGCTGCTAGGCTTAGTCTTAAAGTAGTAAGATAAGAAGTGAAATTGAAAAGTGCTAGAGAAGGTGGAAGGTCAATGAAAGTGGATAAGAGGAAGGTATTAAAACCATGATTCAAACTTTCTTTTGATTTTCTTTTGTTTTAAGATCAGAATCAAAACAGATCTTTTCCTATTGTTCTGTATCCTCCTCCCTCTACCCTCTGTTCCTGACAAGGAATGGTTAGGTTGAAGTCAATCAAAAAACATTTGTTAACTGCCTACTATGTGCCAGGCACTGTGCTAGGTGCTAGAGGTACAAGAAGAGGCAAAAGACAGACACTGCCCTAAAAGAGCTCACGAATTAATGGGGGAGACAATGAGCAAATATGCACAAACAAGCTACACACAAGATAAATAGAAGTAATTAAAAGAAGGAAAGGACTAGAATTAAGAGGGCTAGGGAAAAGCTTCCTGCAGAAGATGGGATTTTAGTCCCAAAAGAAGGAAGGGAAGTTTGGTGGACAAGATAAAGGAGAATATTTCAGGTATGGAGGACCGTCACAGAAAACGCCCAGAACTAAGAGATGAAGTGTCTTGTTTGTGCAACAGCCAGGAGGCCAGTGTCTTGGAATAAGCTTTAAGAAGGCTGGAAAGGGAAAAAGGGGGCTAGGTTATGAAGCACTTTGAACACATGTAGAGGGTTTTGTATTTGATCCAGGAGGTGACTGAGAGCCATGGAAGTTTATTGAGTAGGAGGGTGACATGGTAGGACCTGTGTTTTAGGAAAATTATTTTGATGACTGAAAGGAAGATGGGCTAGAAGTTTGAGGCAGGCAGACCCATCAGCTGGCTTATTGTACTAGTCTAGGTGTGAGATTATGAAAACTTTCACCAGAGTGATGGTAGTATCAGAGGAGAAGGGGGCATATGCAAGAGATACTGCAAAGATGAAATCTACAATCCTTGGTAACAGATTGGATATGGGGATGGAAGGATGGGCACATTGTGTGACAGGAGTGAGGAGTCCAGGATAACTCCTAGGTTGAGAGTCTGAGGGCCTGGGAAGTTGTTGTTGCACTTTATGGTAATAGGGAAATTAAGCTGAGTTTAGGGGGAAAGATGATGAGTGAAGTTTTGGACACGTTGAATTTAAGATGTCGGGGAGGCTAGGTGGCACAGTGAGTAAAGCGCCGGCCCCGGAGTCAGGAGGACTTGAGTTTGGTTCCAGCCTCAGACACTTAACACACACACACACACACACACACACACACACACACACACACACAACTAGCCATGTAACCTTGGGCAAGTTACTTAACCCCAAATGCCCTCCAAAAGGGAAAAAAAAAGAATTTAAGATGTCTACTAGATATCCCGTCTGAGATGTCTGAAAGGTAGTTGGACATATGAGATTGGAGGTCTGCAGAGAGATTGGGGCAGGATAAATTTGAGAATCATCAGCAGAGAGATGGTAATTAAATACACGGGAGCTGATGAAATCACCAAAGTGAAGCAGCATAGGGGGAGAAGAGAAGCACACCTAGGATAGCACCTCGTGGGATACCTATGGCTAGATGGCATGACCTGAAGGAGGATCAGTAGGAGACCAAGAAGGAACTATCCCAGACAAAGTGGTGTCTTGAAAACCTAGAGAAAAGAGAATACCAAGGGGGAGAGAGTGAACCGCAATGTCAAAGGCTGGAGGGAGGTCAAGAAGAAGGAGTCGTAAGAAAAGATCATTGGATTTGGAAATTAAGAATTCACTGGTAACTTGGAGAAAGCAATTTTGGTTAATGTGTCCAGCATAGTCTTCTCTGGTTTTAGTTTCTAATGTTGAAATAGTTTTCATTTGGCTAGATTAGGCTTCAGCTCCTTGTAAATTGGTCAGAGAAAGCTCCAGGTCATGTTCTCTGCTTTGGAACCATTGGTTAGGGCTGCCTTTTAATGGGGTCAGGGTTGTAGAAGTGCCATAACTGATGAGGGGCGATCAGTTTAACAGGGGAGTAAGAGGCAAGGGATAACATTACCAGAAAATTCCAACACAAGTTGCTAGGGAGAACAGTGACCTTCAATGGAATGCCAATAGTTAAGGAGAGTGGCCCAGAGGAGAGAGGACTGGAATGGGTATCAGGAAGACCTAAGTTCTAGTCCTGACTTTGATACACATTAGGTGTGACATCCACCAAGTAAGTCACTTAATTTCCCAGTGTTCAATGGCACTCTACACAATATTGGAGATCTGTGTCATGGGTGGCAGGAAGGATACTGACAGAATCCCAAGTATGGCCCCAAATATTGCTGGAGGGAGTATGGAATACCCAATTGGCACCCCCTCAGGAGAAGCAGGAGGATGGGGCCAGTCTTATATTCCCAGGGAACAAGAAATTGGGTAGAGAAAGTTGCCTTGGACTCTGCCATAAACTGTATACTAGTCTCATCATCCCAGGACTGCACCCTTCTGTCTGGCCCAGATTTCATCATTTTGCTTATTGCTCCAAATCTATTTGTCTGATAAACTCCTCAGGCTTCTGAGTCACCCTTTTCTCTTTCTTCTTTCCCTTCATTTAAGCTCAGACTGAACCTTGGAAGACCCTCCAATCTGGACCTCAGTTTGCACTTTACTGAGCATTGCCTGTGGGCCTGTTGAACTTGACTTTGACTTACCATAGAAGACACAGAGAATTTTTCAGGAAATGCTTGGGGCTGTAAAGATAAGTCTAGAGGGGAAGCTTTTCTTCACCAATTGTTTTGGGTACCCAGGGGAGATCTGAGGGGGGGGGGAAGCAAACTTTCTGTTTGTTTAGACTTGAAAATATAGCATGGTTAGGCTTTCATTAAAAATGCTCTTTGGTATCTGACTATAATCTATTTTTTGTATATTTGTAATGTAACAATTTAGTACTATTAAAAATGAAAAGTGGAGTGAGCAGAAAAAGCAAAAAGATTATAGCAGCTAATCACCAGACTAATACACTATGGTCAGGTAGGATTTATACCAGGAATGCAGGGCTGGTTCAATATTAGGAAAACTATCAGCATAATTGATCATATCAAAACAAAACTAACAGAAACCATATGATTATCTCAATAGAAGCAAAAAAGCTTCTAGTAAAAAACACTGAAGAGCATAAGAATAAATGGAGTCTTCCTTAAAATGATGAGTAGCATCTGCCTAAAACCATCCACATGCATTGTATGTAATGGGGATAAACTAGAAGCATTTCCAATAAGATCAGGGGGTGAAACAAGGTTGTTCATCATCACCACTGTTATTCAATATGGTGATAGAAATGTTAGCTTTAGCAATAAGAGAAGAAAAAGAAATGGAAAGAATTACAATAGACAAAGAAGAAACAAAGTTATCACTCTTTGCAGATAATATATTTATAAATATATTATATCTATAATATCAGATATATATATATCAGATAATATATCTATAATATACTTATAGAATCCTAGAAAATCAAGTAAAAAACTGCTTGAAATAATAAATAACTTTAGCAAAGTTGCAAAGTATAAAATAAAACCACAAATATAACTGGCATTTCTATATATTACTAGCAAAGTCCAACAGCAAGAGATAGAAAAAGAAATTCCATTTAAAGTTACTGTAGACATTATACAATATTTGGAAGTCTACCTGCCAAAACAAACCCAGGAACTATATGAACACAATTACAAAACACTTTTCACACAAATAAAGTAGCATCTAAACAATTGGGAAAACATCAGTTGGTCACGGGTAAGTTAAGCTAATGACAATTCTACCTAAATTAAGTTACATATTTAGTGCCATACCAATCAAACTACCAAAAATAATTTATAGAGCTATAAAAATAATAATGAAATTCATCTGGAAGAACAAAAGGTCCAGAATATCAAAGGAATTAATGAAAAGAGATGCTAGGGAAGATGGCCTAACCATACCAGATCTTAAATTGTATTATAAAGCAATGATCATCAAAACTACTTTGTACTGACTAAGAAATAGAGTGGTGGATCAGTGGAATAGCTTAGGTACACAAGATACTTAGTAGTCAATGGTAAAAGTCTTTTGACAAAGGCTCCAGCTTTTGGGATAAGAACTTACTATTTGACAAAAACTGCTGGGAACACTAAAAAATAGTATGGCAGAAACTGGGCATAGATCAAGCTTGTGAAACTGAAGGTTGAAAACGAAAAATAAGTAAATTGAAAAAAAAGTGGATTGAACTGGACTACTGCAAATGATTTATTCCTATGCACTCTAATTCACTCCTTGGAGAATACTTTGCTGGTTTGGTAGTGAAGCAGACATTATCTGAGGCCAAGCAGCTTCCTTCTCTGCAAAAGGAACTGCAGTTAACACTCACAGGGCTGGCTCTGAGTTTTCATCTGCAATAAGTCCCTTAGCATTCACCTAGGGGTTTCCTGAGTGACAGGGGGAATCAATTAGTCTATAAATTGTTAGACATACAGACAGAAGATCACAGAGATACACAGAGAGGCAAATTGGACACAGTGTCAAGAAGGTCTGGGTTCAAAATTCTACTGTAGATATTAGCTAGGTTGCACAATAGACAGGAAGGCCAGATCTAGAATCAGAAAAATCTGTGTTTAAATTTGACCTCAGATAGTTGCTAGTTGTGTGACCCCCTGGGCAAGTCTTTGATCCTCTCATCTTTGATCCTCATCTGTAGAATGGGGATAATATAGCATCTACCTCCTACAATTCTTGCAAGGATGAAATAAGTTATTATTTGCAAAGTGTTTTGCAAACCTTAAAGCACTATATAAATGCTAACTATTACTATTATGATTACTAGTTGTAATTTTGTTTTACAAAGCCAAGCCACTTTACATCTCTGAGTCTCAGTTTCCTCAGATGAAAAATAGGGATAATAAAAGTAACTTCCAGTAACTTCCTTGCAAGCTTTTAGCTCATATTATTATGATTATTATACAGGATTTGCCTGGAAAAAAAACTGGGAATAACATGGCTCTCTGTTTCCTTTTGTGGCTACTGTTTCTTTTCAAAATCAACCCCTTAAAAGGGGGAAAAATCCCTTGACCAACACCAAGTGCCTAAAGATAGGAGTTACAAATAAACTAAACAGCTTCCTTGCCCATCATCCTACGTGGGAGTCACGCACTGCCCAACCAGAGCCCTTGGTCAGATTGTCAGCCTTGCCTATTTGAGCTGTCACACTGAAATGTTTGTGTTTTAGGAAAACTTGAAAAAGAAAATATCCCCAACACCTCGGATTATTTTTCCACGAGTCAAGAGAATGCCAGATTACCATAATTTACTTAAATATGAACAAAAAGCATAGCAAAATAGCCCCACCCCCCATTGTCTCACAAATCCAATAATTATTGTGTGCCTGGCAATATTGTTGAAAATAAAGTGTGGCTTCATCACATTCAATTCCCTTTTGTCACTAGAAGAAGCTAGGTTTCATTAGAGCTAAAGGTTTCAGGTAAAAACTGACCAGACCCAAAGAGGAATCCATGATCCATATTTTGAACTTAACGAAGAAGTTCTTATTTCATGCTGGATCTACAGCAGGCATTTATAGCTTAGCGTTCATTGGTAGTCTGATAAAATCCTTCTCAGAATAATGTTTTTAATGAAAAAATGAAATATATACTTACATGTACATATGAACCTAATTAAAAAGTAAAGCAACTATATTGAAATATAGTTGTCAAGAAATATTTTAAAAAGAAACAAATTCATGGAGCCCAGGTTAAGAACCCAATGTCTGGAGGAAGTGTCACTATTTTGATAGGAGAAATAGGATATTTCTTTCACCTGCTGCCAAATTTTATATTCCCTGTCAATGCTGGCAACGTTTTTGTTTTTGTTTTGTTTTTCCTGTTTTGTTTTGTTTTTATATTGGGGCACAAAAACCAAAGGTCTGATGAGGTATGTGAATTAGGGGGGAAGATACTTTTACTTTTTATTTTTATACAAAGTCTTATACTGATTACTTAGGGCTTACACCCTAGAGCATATGAACTAAGAAGCAGAAATATAGTGACGTGGACAATAAAAGAAATCTTTGGTCTGGGGGGCTTTTTCACGTTATAATTCTCTGTGACACATGAAGCCTGAAGGTGAAGAGGGTATCACACCATGAATTATAACCCCATCACAAGCTGGAACATTCCAGTGTGGATTTATCTACTGGATTATTTGTTTTTTTTTTTTGCTTTTTGGAGGGCACTTGGGGTTAAGTGACTTGCCCAAGGTCACACGGCTAGTTTTTATGTTAGGTGTCTGAAGCCAGATTTGAACTCAGGTCCTCCTGCCTCCAGAGCTAGTGCTCTATTCACTGCACCACCTAGTCACCCCTTATCTACTCGATTATTTGTTCTATAGTGATAAGAATATTCTAATGCTTTGGTTCTAATTATTTAGGCTTTTGCTTTTCGTTTTAAAGTAAAACTTATTTAGAAGCAAGATGAAATCAAACATGTTGCTATATATTTTTGACCCTGGCCAAAAAAAGGGGTGGTGATGTGTGTTAAAATCTACATCATATTCTACCAAATAATTAGTTTAATAATCATGGATCGTAGTCTTAGAGTTGGAAGAGACTCTAGTAAAGGTTAAAGAATTAGCACTAGAGAGGAGGAAAGATGAAGAAGAGGGAAGGAAACAAGCACTGATGCAGCTCTTATATGCCAGGCATCGGATGAAATACTTTACAAATAGCTTTGATCTTCATAACAACCTTGTGAGGCAGGTGCTTTTATTATCCCTGTTTTACAGTTGAGAAACTGAGGCAGAAAGAAGTTGAATGAATTGTCCAGTGTTACAAAACTGATAAGTGTCTGAAGCTTCATGTAAACTTGAATCTTCCTGATTCCAGGCCAAGTGCTCTGCCCACTGCTCCATCTAGTTGTCACAATGAAGGGATCTCAGAGGCCTTTTGGTCCAGCTCTCTCATTCTATGGCAGAGGAACTGGATATGAGAGAGGTTCTGTGACTTCCCCGAGAGGGTCAGAGACAATATTTGAATACAGCTTCTCTGACTCCAGATTCAATTATTCTCCTACTGGACTAACTCTGTATAATCAGATTCAAATCCAGTCCATCTGACTGTGGATCTTTGCACTATGCTCTGCTATTCTCATTGATGGAGGCAGAGTTGGTCTAATTATTACTTATGTGAACTTGGACAAGTGATTTAATTTCCTGGCCTTCGGCTTCATCATCTGTACAAGAAGGCAGGACCAACACTTGTAAAATCCTATTGCTCAGAGGCCTAGCTGCACTAAGATAAGAAGAATACAACCACATAACGTAAGTCAAGATCTGTTTTGTTTGCTGCCTTTGTCCCTCCAACGTACCACCCCCCACCAACTGCCCAATGACACAGTGCCTTCACTCAATCAACCAACAAGCATTTATTGTGATTACTCTGTACCAGGCACCATACTAAGTTCTGGGGATGCAAAAACAAAAGTGAGGCAGTCCCTGCCCTCAAAGAGCTTGCCTTCAATCAAAGTAACAACAACATAAGATCTTCTACCCAATGAGACAAATGCCAGAGATAAAGAACTTCACAAATCTTTAAAGCTTGCTATGTTATATTGAAAGGGAATACAGAAACCATCCAGTCGAACTCATTCATTTTATAGATGAGAAAAAACATGTACAGAAATAAATAAGTGAAAATTATATACAAAATAAATACAAAGCAATGGGGGGGCGGTGTGGGAGCTACTAGAATCAGGGTAGCTAGGTCACTCAATGGATAGAGCACAAGGTTTTGGAGTCAGGAAGACTTATCTTCATGAATTAAAATCTGACCTCAGACAATTACTAGCTGCGTGTCCCTGGGCAAGTCAGTTAACCCTGTTTGCCTCAGTTTCCTCATTTGTTAAAAAGAACTGGGGAAGGAAATGGCAAACCACTCCAGTAATCAGATATGACTGAGAGTGACTGAATAACACCTAGAATTTGGGGGAATCTGGAAAGACCTCATTATTTCTTTTTTTTGAGAGGGGAAGGTAGGGCAATTGGAGTTAAGTGACTTGCCCAAGGTCACATGGCTAGTTTTTGTGTTAAGTGTCTGAGGCTGAATTTGAACTCAGGTCCTCCTGACTCTAGGGCCGGTGTTCTATTCACTGAGCCACCTAACCTCCCCTAGGTATTTCTCTTGAGCTGATCTTTGAAGGAAGATAAATATTCTAAGAGGCAGAGGAGGGACCACATTTCCAAAATGGATAAAGGGCAATAGGGAGGTAAGAATTACTAAATATTTATTGAATTGCATTAAACTGAATTAGGTTTTAATTAATGTTCCTAGATCATAGGAAATAAATATCTTAGAGTTCATCTAATTCAACTCCTTTTTATATATGAGGAAAGAAGAACCAGAGATTTGCCCAAGGTCACAATTAGTGGTAGAGACTGAAGGCAAACTCAAGTCCTGAAGACCCTCAGGCTACTGTTTTTTATGGATTGACTATAAAGATCCCCATATCAAGGAAAGAGGAAAAAACAAAACAAAACACATGTGACCCCTGTCCCCAAAACCATTGCTATGGGCCTCTCTCTTAATTAGTGTAGAGGAAGGCACTGCCCAGTGTAAGGGGGAGGTCAGAGTTGGTAAGAGAACTCCAGCCTTCCCCAGGCTCTGTTAGACCCTTCAAGCTCCAGTCCCCTTTGAGACTCTTCAATCTTCAAGACTTCAGGCTTCTTCAATTGATGAGGTGCTTAGGGTGCTTCTGGCTTCCAGCTTCAGGAGAAAAGATGGAAGAGACCAATCCCAGGAAATCCCCAGGAAAAGACTCTGGGAAGACATGGGTAAAGTAGAAGTCTCCATCATGACCCTATTCCCAGCTTTCTACTTTAGAGATTGCAGGGAATTTGGCCTTAGCTGAGATCTAGGACCTTCTCTCTGGGTTGACTTGTAGAATTCCTACACTCTGTATTGTTTGACCTATATTCTCCTATGTATACCTTTCTCAGGTTTCTGTTTTGCTGTTGATGAGGTATAGGCTCTGGGAACTCCCTTGAACTGATTGAATCCTCCCATTTGATGAGGCATTTGCCTTTCATTATAGCTAGGCCCAAACCTCAGCCTAGCTCTCCTTTGTCCAGCTAGCTCCCACCCTTGAACCTCCCAAACCCTCCATAGTCTCATATCCAGGTAGCCTCCAGCTACCTCCCAGCCTTAATCTCTCATCCCTGGAATCTGACCTCATCTGACTTTTCCTGAAGACCCTCCCCAAACTCCTCCCTTAGACCACTCCTAGATTTCTCCCACAACTTTCTGTATATAAGACCCCATCTTGCCTCCATGAGGAGAGAGAAGCCAGAGAATGATCTAGCACAGACTCTGTGTCAGATTATTATGGCCTGCTTGTCTAATACAAGTGTCATAGATACCAATGCTCCATAAGAGTTTACCCATTATGGTGAACTTTTAATAAACTTTGCTTTTCTTTGGCTGAGAGAAGACTTGAGTTGAATTCATTCAGCAGGACCCAGTGTTGGTATTTTGGGATCTTGAGCACCCCTAACCATATACCACATTAGCTGTGATTTGGATAAACATGTTTGCTATTTGCTATATTTGTTGATTATGGAACTGGTATTTTGGGGGAAAGGAGCAGAGTAAAGCCTTGGCAACAGAGCTTGGAGTCTCCATTCCCCTACCAATAATGACAAAGCAATCTGAAATAAGGCTTGAACTCAATCATATCATAAATAGTATTCAAGAGAGCAGACAGATTTACTTCTAGCTCAGTAATCTCCCTCACCCCTGCCCTGAGGAGAGTAGAATGATAACTTCTGGCCCCAACCTTATGCTTCCCCTTCTAGCAGGAATGTCCCCTTAGAGATGGCTGGGTGGGGGTGGGGGGACAGAGAAAAGGCTAGAAAAAGGTCTCTTCTTCCTCCCTTTCAAGCCCTCACTACACATGGGCCCCCTTGGCCAAAGGCAGGAAAGATCTCCTTTTGGTGTGGGAAAACCATAGCATATGGCTATGTGCTTGGCAGGAAGAGTACTAAAATTGTGGGGGTGGCATCTCCAGAGCAGTAACTATTTAGAGCTGCAGGAGAAGATTAGAGAAATGGCATGATGGAACAGAATTGAAACCATACCAGTAGACTGCAAAAAGGGTATGGCACCACCAATCAGCTCTTTTGACATAGCTTCCTAGGAGTTCAAGGCTTATTAGAGACCTTTGTTCTTTGACTCCTTCTCACATCGGTCTTGTATTATCAACTCCAATTTGTTATTTTATAGCTATGGAGACTAAGACACAAAGAAAAGAATTGAGATGATTTAGGCTTTCTGACCCCTGCCAAACTGCATTCAAGCCATATTTTTTCCTTAATTATCTAAACCTGGGTTTTCCAACTCAAACTATCAAGATGAATGGTAAAATAGCTCCCTTCGTAATGCTGATCTGTTCTGTCCCCTGCAACTTCAAACAATTTCCTCAACTTTCTAATTCCTTTTGAAAAGGGTGAATGGACCCCAGGGGATGGAATACTTCAATTCAACATTCCTCATGAGCCAGCCATTCATTTTATCCCTCCTCTTGCCATGTTACTAATGATGTGATCTTGGGTAAGTCTTCTCACCTTTCTTGACTTAGTTTCCTCACTGAGGGGGCAGAACTAGACCACCTCTAAGGTTTCTTCATACTCTTATTTTTTGATCACATGTTCACAGAGAAGTAAACAGAAATTATAATAAGAAAAACAACAGTATTTTAAGTAGAGGAGAGCACCGCCAATGGGGCATTTCAGGAAAGGTTTTATGTAGGAAAAGAGGTAGCTTAGAAATAGAATTCAGGCCTCTTGGGCCCACAGACCTACAAGTCCATTTGACTTCAATAAGTGAATTTTCAGTTGCCCCTAGGAATAAGCTGGGCCATTATCAGAGAGGAACTGTCAGCATTGTGCTTCATTTGTAGACACTTGGAGCTATGATTTCTGTTGTGCTGAGTGGTTTTAGTTGAAAAGATCTGGATGGGCACAAGGGAAGCCAGTGATCAGCAGTCAGTAATCACTTCTCAGGTGTTTGCTATGTGTGGGGTACTGTGATGAGCTCTGGGGGCATGAAGAAAGATAAAAGACAATCTCTGCCATTTAAGAGTTCACAGTCTAATGGGAAAGACACATACAAACAATTAAGAACAAACAAGACATGGACAGGATAAATTGGAAATAATCAATAGAGGGAAAGCTCTAGCCTTAAGAGGATCTTAAGAGGAAAGGCTTCTTTTGCTCCAGATTTTACCTGGAACTTGAAGGAAGCCAGGAGGTGAAGATGAGGAAGGAGAGTATTCCATGAAGGAATAGCCAGGAAAAATGATCAGTCAGAAGATGGAGTGTCTTGTATGGAAAAATAGTATAGAAGCCCATGTCATTGGATCAAATTGTGTGGGGCAAGGTGGGGGGGAGGAAGGAGGAGGCCAAAAGGACAATGTGCAGGAGAGGGTCAGGTTCTGAAGAGCTTTGAATGTCAAACAGAGGATTTGACATTTGATCCTGGATGTGATAGCATTCCACTGGGTTTTATTAAATGGGGGGATGACATGGTAGGACCTGGGCTTTAGGAAGATTGATTTCACAGCTGAATTTATCAGGGATTAGAGTGGGAAGAGATTTGGGGTAGGGAGACTAATCAGCAGTCTATTGTGCTGGTTCAGGTTTCAGGTGATGAGGATCTGGACCACACTGGTGGCAGGGTCAGAGGAGAGAAGAGGGCTTGTCTGAGAGATCTTACAAAGGTAGAATGGACATGACCTGGCAATTGATTGGATGTTGGAGTTGGAAGAGTGAGGAGTCAAGGATGGCACCTAGATTTGGAGTCTGGTGACTGAGAGGATGATAGAATAACATTGGATAAGAAAAGCAAGTTAATTGAAATGCTGATGTTCCCCATCCTTCATAATGTGAAGAAGAGAGAAACCTGTTTAAGGAGATCCACATGCTGCCATCAAGAAATGATAGGCAGTGTGGAACAGAATGGAAAGAACCCTGGATGTAGCATCAGAGGACCTACATTTGAATCCTCATTCTACCAGTCAATACCTGATCTTGGGCAAGTTATGTTATATTCCTCAGTTTCCTCATCTGTAAAATGAGAGGGTTGGATTGAATGACCTGTAAGGTCTCTCCAGGCCTAAAGTTACAACTCTGGGGGCAGCTAGGTGACACAGTGAATAGAGCACTAGCCCTGGAGTCAGAAGGACCTGAATTCAAATCCAGACTCACACACTTAACACTTACTAGCCATGTGACCTTGGGCAAATCACTTAACCCCAGTTGCCCTGCTCTCCCCCCTCCAACAAGCAAAAAAATAAAAAATAAACAAAGTTGCAACTCTGTATTTATGCTCTGTACTTTGGGGACACATGGTCTTTAAGTACAAATAGTTTTCCCATTTTGGTGGATTCATTATTGGTATGGGTAAGAATGAGGATGACTACAGACAAAAGTGACTGTGTTTCCACTGAAGAAATACTTTATTTTGTCTGTATTATGTTCTTGATTTCACAAAAATCCCTGAGTTGGAATGAAAACTTAGTATGTTTAACTGCCTGAAAAAGCAATTACCTTTTTAAATGATTTTGTATTTCATAACATTGTAACCTGTGATGGTTTTGGGGATTTGTCTTGTGCCCTGTCTGTATTTCTTATTTAACCCAACCATCTTGGTGGGAGTGGGGGGGGTGCTATTATCATACCTAGTTACATATGAGAAAACTGAGGTCAAAAAAGGTTAAGTGACTTGCCCAGGGTCACAAAACCAATTAGTGTCTGAGGTCGAATTCAAACACATCTTTCTGTCTCTTAAGTCTCTAACTTCAGTCACTTCACTACTCCAACTAGCTGCCTATGTAATAATAGTAAAACTGTCTTCCTCAACTGAAGCCCTACTCCCATGCATCATTTTGTTGAGATGGCCTTGGTTTCTCTACCATTCTGCTACTGGGGCTCATGTTCTAGAATAGTCTATCAGACTAGAAAGTCTTCAAGTGAAAGCTCAGAGAAAAACTGTGTACCTTTTGCATGAGAACAGACTAAGTCATTTTAGAGAGGCTCAACATGAATTAGCTACAAAGGGTTTTTTTGTTTGTTTTGTTTTGTTTCCCCCCTTAACAATAGCAGCTTATAAAGACTGTCTACTAAGGCATGGAGTAAGTTGAGATTTTTTTTTTCAGGTAGGAGTGCTCATGAAATCTCAATTCCTTTTTTTTATTATTTTGAACTATTTTATAGAGAACTCAACAACAGTGTGACCTGTAAAATAGTTGCTAACAGCTATATAGCACTTTAAGGTTTGAAAAGTGATTTACAACTATTATCTCATTTGATCCTCAACTCACCTCAAAACTCACCACACTGTGTGTGGTTACACACAAAGATGGCCATTTCCTTGATCTTGTCATCATAAATGTACCACCTCCATGCTCAAGAATTCAGAAATCCCTTTGTCTGGCCATAATTTATTGGCCTTTCCCCTCTCCTTCTGCCTTCCTATACAAAAGCCTACTCTTCATCCTTACTGTGATCAACAGTCACTTGATCTTTCAGTTCTTTGATAAGTCATCTTCCCTGCACTGGTCACACACTCTTTTCTTCTCCCTGTTGACTCCTTGTGAACTAATTCAACTTTGTACCATATTCTTCTCTTGAATTCTTTTGGAATACTGAATAAAAATTTTACCTTGTGTTTGTATAGTTATCTTTCTTTTAACCCAAAGCATAATTTTCATCTATCATTAACTTGATAGCTACACACACACACACACACACACACACACACACACACATACAACCTATGAAATAGTAATAGGTAACATTTGTATAGGACTTTAAGGTCTACAATGTACTTTAAGCCTATTATATTATATGATCCTCACAATGATATTACACAGTAGATGTCAGTATTATCCCCATTTCACAAAGGAGAAAACTGAGGCTAGGAGAGGTTGATTGATTTGCCAAGGGTCAAACTGCTAATAAGTGTCTGAGGAAGCATTTTTAACTCAGTTTTTTCCAACTCCAAATTCAGCACTTGATCTACTAAATCATTTGAGATAGATGAAACAGGAATGAATATTCCTATCATGAATAAAGAAACAGAAACTCAGTGAAAGTAGTCAGCCTTTAACTGCTTACTCAGATTAGCCCAGCTCAGCAGTTGCATGGCTGGTACTACATCTTGGATCTTTGTACTCCTAGCTAGTTATATCACTTTAAGGCCTCATTGTTGTTCAGCTGTTTCAATCATGTCTGACTCTTCATGGCCCTATTTTGGAATTTTTTTGGCAAAGATTGCTATGTCCTTCTCATTTTAGAGATGAGGAACTGAGACAAACAAGGTTAAGTGACTTTCTCAAGGTCACACAATTAGTAAGTGTCTGAGGTTGGATTTGAACTCATGAACATGAGTCTTCCTGACTCCAAGCCCAGTGCTCAGTCCGCTGTGCTACCTAGCTGCCCATGGCATCACACAGATATATTATATGATTCTTCCACAAGATGGCGAAATCTTTCTCAAGCGTTGTCACTTAGAGACACTCTTTCATTAGGCCAAAGCTTTGAACCCTGACTGTTTGTTTACATCAGCTGGAGCTTTGAACCCTGATTGTTTGTTTATATTGGTAGTTAGTCATAAAAATCTTACTTGATGTGTAAATAACCTCTATGACTACATTGGAATGAATGAAGCACATTTTTGAGAGCTGTTCTCAATGACTATGAATAGATTTATGGCCTGGCACATACTTAATTCTCCATCACAACATCTGCTAAAGCTGTAGATACCTTATTAGAACAGCAGGTCTAAGTCTAAAATAGGATCATTAGACACAACTTAGTGTTTGCTCGTCATGTTCCATTGGGCAAAGTGTCTGTTGGACTCCTGTGGAAGCCAGGGCATTCAGTGGATTCCTTGACAAGAACTTTCAGACACCAGGTTTTGAGTATTAAAAGAGGATGCCTAAGATGGCTCCTACTTCCCAGCTCTCCCTTGTCCTATAATGACAATAATGATAATACCTCACATGTGTATGGGGCTTTGTGTGCTTCCATATATAATAGAGAGAGAGGGCAGTTAGGCAGTACAGTGGGTAGAGCACCAGGCCTGGAGTCAGGAAGCTCCGAGTTAAAATCTGACCTCAGACACTAGCTGTATGATCCTGGGCAAGTCATTTTACCTCTGCTTGCCTCAGTTTTCACATCTGTAAAATAATAGCTCCTCCCTCTCCAGGTTTTTGTGAGGATCAAATAAGATAATTGCAAAGCACTTAGTTCAGTGTCTAGCATATGGTAAACATTATATAAATGTTAAATGAATATAAATATAGTAAGCAATATATAAATGTTAACTATAATATTAATAATTATTACATATGCCATTTCTATGAGCATTTAAGCTTTCACCACATGTAGCAGCAAGCACCCCAGTGTCCTCAGGGTTTGCAGCTACCACAGGTTCTTGGATCTGCTTTGTTAAAGGAAAGCAACTCAAAATGGGTTAACAAGCTTACTTTAATCAGTCAGACATATATCGTTTACCTTGTTCAGGAGAAAAGGTCAGCACCCTGAACCTCAAAGTATACAGGCATAATTATCAAGACAGAAACATCAAGTAGACAGATTTCCAAACTGTCCAACCATTACATCCATACCCAGTCAACATCTGGGTTTCCACATTCTGGGTTTTTCAAAGCCGGGGGACTCTCAACAACGGCTTCCCAAAATTCAGATCAAATCACAGAACATTTCTCAAAGTGAGTCCCAAAACAAAGCTACACATCAGGGCTTATATAGCCTTCTCCTGGCTCAGAGAATGTAACAACCTTATTGACCCACTGGCCAATCAAAAAGTATCTACTGAAAAACAAGCCTCCCTCCCCAGGCTTCTGCTGCACTTTAGCCTAGGGGCAGGGAAGATCTTTAAAATTTACATTTGCATTACACCACATTGCATCATCGATGGGGTGAGAGTCATATACCAAATATCTCATTGACTGTTCTGAAAACATAAGTAGGATATCTTCAAAGATTTTCCTAGAGAATGAATGTAAATAGCTTTTAAAAATACATTTTATTGACACCTTTTATATTTATATCAGTTATTTCAGGAATGGTGGTGGCAAATCCCCCCACCCCATCCTTCCTGCAGTGAATTCTCCTATGTGATAAATAAAAACAATTCAGCAAAGACATTACATGTCCTCTGACAATATAGACAATGCTCTACCTCTATAGCTGTTTCTTATGCACCACCATGCCATTTCCCTGCTCCAGGAGAAGGGAGCTATGCTTCAGTATCTATTCCTTAGAACATTATTTAGTTTTTCAATTACTCAGAGATCACAATCAAACTTCCTTTTAATCTTCTCTTTTTATACATCATTGTCATTCCTGTATTTAATGCTCTCTTAGTTTTGGCTATTTCACTTTTTCAGTTCATATAAATTGTCCTATGTTTCTCTGAATTCTTCATATTTGGTTTTTCTTCCTGGAGAATAACATTTGATCACATGCATAGTACATTTTTTTCCTGACTGTGGCTGCACCATATTTGAATTGTTTCTTTCTAGATGTTTGCAATATTTTCTCCTCAACCTTGGAGCTCTAGAATTTGCCTTTAATATCCCTGGGAATTTTTATTTTGGAATCTCTTTTCAGGAGGTGATTGGTAGAGTCTTTCAATTTCTATTTTATTCTCTGGTTCTAGAATATACGGGTAGTTTTCCTTGATAATTTTTTGAAAGATGCTATCTAGGCTCTTTGTTAGATCACAGCTTTCAAGTAGTCCAATAATCCTTAAATTATCTCTCCTAGATCTAATTTCCAAATCAGTTGTTTTTCCAATGAGATACTTCACATTTTCATTTATTTTTTCATTTGATTTTTTTTGGATGTCTCATTGAGTCATTAGCTTTCACTTTTCCAATTCTAATTTTTTTTTTACTTTTTGGAGGGCAGTTGGGATTAAGTAACTTGCCCAAGGTTACACAGCTAATTGTGTGTGTGTGTGTGTGTGTGCGTGCGCGCCCATTAAGTGTCTGAGGCCAGATCTGAACTCAGGTCCTCCTGACTCTGGGGCTGGTGCTTTACTCACTGCACCACCTAGTCCCCCCCCCCCCCATTCTAATTTTTAAACAACCATTTTCTTCATTGGGTTTTGGTACCTTCTTTTCCATTTGGCCAATTTTGTTTTTTAAGGAAATCTTGAAATCTTCAGTAGATTTTTGTGGCTTTTTTATCCTTTGGTCTACTCTGGTTTTTAAGGTGTAAATATTCCTCCTTTGCCGAATTGTTGAATCTTTTTCATGATTTTATTGCATCACTCATTTCTTTTCCCAATTTTTCCTCTACCTCTCTTATTTGATTTTTAGAATCTTTTTTTAGCTCTTCCAGGATCTGAGACCAATTCACATTTTGCTTAATCAATGGGTACCAAATTCATTTTCTGATCTTTGTTGCCATAAAGAGGGTATAGCGGCAAGCACCCAAG
>NW_027185903.1:31347191-31420595 GCF_028583685.1 Petaurus breviceps papuanus
TCTCTCTCTCTCTCTCTCTCTCTCTCCCCACATCTCTTTCTCTCACCATCTCTCTCTGTCCCCTCTCTTTCCCCCTTTTCCTCTCTCTTTCCCCTTCCCCTCTCTCTTTCTCCCTCCCTTTCTCTCCCTCTTTCTCTGTCTCCCTTCCCCCCCTTTAGAGATGAGGAAAGGACTTGCCCAAGATTAAACAGGTATTTCTAACACCAGGAGATCTCACAAATCCTCCATGTATCTTCATATAACTAAACAAAAACAAATGTACAATTTGGAGTTATATTTAAGTATAGATACATAAATGTTATGCAAACCATTTACAATAATAAATTATAGAAATTTAAGACAATCTGGGAGCTTGTTTTTCTCACTAATTTTTCTGTTCTTAGAGGAGTGAAAGATGTGACTGCAAGACATAAAGCAGACACCAACTGATTGCTTTGCTTTGATTTCTTTATTGTCAAAATGACTTTTCATTGACAATTTGAAAAGCAATTAACTAAGAAGTCTTCAGAAGTGGTTTTTCAAATACTTCTTTAAATAACTCATTTGGCATTTGATTTCAAGAGATTTGCCCTAAAAAAATGGACTAACATTTTTCTAATTGTGAATGTTTGGCCTTCAAATGTTAAGAAAGCTTTGGTGGTTTCATCTTTGTTTGACAAAACTTCTTCACAAACAACACCCTGGAATCTTGGGAAACTGTCTTGTATTTAGGTCAGACCATAAGCTTAATTTCTAAATAATCTGCATCATATGACTCCAGGACAAGATCTAATCTTTTTATTTTTCCAGGTGATATTCAAAGTTCAAATCTGCAGACAGATCTTAAGCAGTGGATTCACCATTGTTTGAAGGACAGAAGACAACTGGTGGATATCCATTGTCTTTTTGTTACTTTTAGTCTCTTAGTATTACTCTAAATCAATCTGTCTCTGTTTCAAGGGTCTCCACCAGGAAAACCTTTGGTGTATTGAGTTGATAAGTATCTGTAGGAGGATTTATAAGAAGAGATTCACGAAGAAATGATTTGCAATTTGCACCAGTAGAGAGAGAGTATGCATAGCAAGGAGTTCATGGTTACATACATGTATTGAAATAGTTAATCACAATTCTGAAATAATTAAATATAACCATGTAATGCTAATAAAGATAAATAATTCCCAATACCTGAGGGTCAGGAATTTATTGTTAAGAAATGTGAAGGTTGTGATGGATGTGTAGACAAAATGATCCCTACCTCCCCCAGATGTGTAATCACCAGGCTTTTCTACATCAAGGATAAGTTTATGTTGTTTTGTGTGTTGTTTCTTTTTTTAGTAGGTTTTTAAAATTAAGGAACTTTTGTGGCAAAAAAATTACAGAGTGGTAACATTTGTCTTGAAGCAATAGTTCAGAAAAATGAATTCCTAGGAAAAATTAATGCAAGTGATGTCCTTGAGAAGTATATGTTTAGCTTCTGCTCTCACACCTCAATGAAAATAACAATCATGGACATTTATAGGGTTCTTTGAATCTTGCAGACTGTTTTCCTAACAACACTCCTGAGATAGGGGGATTAAGTATAACTAGTCTGTCTTCACAGAAGAGAAAAATAAGGCCATGAAAGGTAAAGCAATTGGTCCCATGATCTCACAGTGAGTAAATAATTGAGGTAAGACTAAACCAGAGATCCTAACTGTAAATCCATTGCTTTGTAGCCATGGAACACTACCTTTCATGAACTCATTCATTCATGGGTGATTTGATTCTCTATGGCTATAACAACTGGAGAGTTCTGCCTCCCTGCAAATTCTACCTCTTGGTCCAGTTCTGATTTTTGGAGTCATACAGAGAAAGTGCAATCCTTCTTCCATATGCCACTTTTTCCAATATCTGGAGGCGGTCATCATTTTCTGCTTTACTCTTCCCTTCTTCGTGTCCAATGTTCCTAATTCCTTCATTGGCTGCACCTGTGATATGGTTTTGAGTGTCCTTTAGCGTTATGGCCTTCCCTTTTCTGTACATACTCCATGTAGTCAATGTTCCTCTTAAAATGCATCCAGAACTGAATACAATACTCCTACCCCTCCTTCCAAACTTGATTGAGACCCCATCTCCTCCACAAAACCTCTTCTATTTACTCCAATTCAATCTCTCACTTCTCTGAGCACATATAATCACAGAATGATAGTGTGGGGACATCCCCAAAAGAAATCTTTTCTTCATATGGGCAGATTGAGTTTACATGATGATCCTTTTATTTTCACTTAATTAACTCCTAATATACATGCCAATGTTTATGATAGTTCTCCTTGCTCTCCTTAAGTCACCTACATTTCTCATCAGATAGCCTTACCCCATACCTTACCAAGAAAACAGAAGTCATCTCTCAGGAGCTTTCTCTTCTCATGGTTTCTGCACTTCAAGTCCTCTTACCACCTCTACCTCTTCTACCCTCCTTTGCTCTTTTCTCAGAAGAATAAGTGATCCTTCTCCTTGCCAAGGTCAGCTCTCCTACATATTCTCTTGAACCCATCTCTTCTGTGAGTTTGCTCCTTCAATCATTCTTCTTATGATTTACCTACAAGCACATCCAGATCTCCCCAATTAAAAAAACAAACAAACCCCAAACAACAAAACTTCGACATGACCCTGCCATTCCCTCCAGCTAGTCTTCTTCCATTTATAGACAGCTCCTAAAATAAACTGTCTGCAGTAAATGTGTCACTTCATTTTCCCCTTAATTTCAACCCCTTGTGATTTGACTTTTGACTTCCCCATTCAATTGAGGCTTCCTTTTCTAAGGTCATCAATGATTTCCTTACTGCTAAATCCATTAGCCTTTTCTTAGGCTTTATCCTTCTTGACCTCTGTGTGACTGATAGACTTGACCACTAGATGTTTTCCCTTCCACATTTGTGATACTGTTCTTTGAATTCTCTTCCTTAGTTTCTAACTATTCCCTCTCTGTCTCCTTTACTACATCATTACCCATGTTCTGCCTCCTATTTGCAAATGTACCCCAGGTTTCTGTCTTTGGGCCTCTTCTCCTCTCTCTTTCTACAGTATCTTTTCTGGTCATTTCATTAGGTTCCATCAGGCACCTATCATCTCTGTTCATCTGACTCCCTAGTGTGCATATCCAGGTCTCCATCATGTCTCCTGAGTTGCAATCTTTCGTCTTTTCCTGCCTACTGGAAATCACTCAAATGTTCCATAATCATCTCAAATCAAATACAACCCAAACAGAATGCATCATCTTTCCCTCAAAACTTACTCCTTTCCCTAAATTTCCCCAAATTTAAAGACACCACCATCTTTCCAGCCACTCGGGTTCACAAATTGGTAGTTATCCTTGACCCTGGATTCTCCTTCACCCACCCCACATCCAGTCAACGACTAAGTCATTATTCTACCCTCACAAAATCTTTTACATCTATTCTCTTCACTCTACTCAGATAGCCACAACCATAGTTCAGGCTTGTCAACATTCCTTAATAGGAATATTATATCAACCTCTTAATTAAGCCCTCTGCCTTTAGTTTCTCCCTTCTCCTAGCCATCTTCCCCCAAGCAGCCAAACTGATATTCAGAATGTACAGCCCTGCTGAAAACCCTTCAGCAGGTCCCTACTGCTCTTCAGATAAAATAGAAATACTTCTGATTCCTTTATTATTAATTATATTATATAAAATTGAATATTATCAATAATATTTTATTTTTAATTTATGTAATAAAACAAGCATTTACATGAATAAAAAAGATGATTGCACATGAAACTGTAGATCTACTATGTACAACTTGCTATTCTCTTCAGTTATACAACAAAGTTATTATGTAGATTCTTTCTTTTCCCTTTTCTTTTGGCTTCCCTCCCTTCCCCTGCCCTAGAGAGATGGTCACCATTCAACACAAATTGGTATATGTAGGTACACATCTATCTATCTATCTATCTATCTATCTATCTATCTATCTATCTATCTATCTAATCTATCTATCTATCTATCTATAGATGTATATATATATGTATATGTGTGTATATATATATGCAGAGACACACATATAAGCAGAAACATACACATACATACACATCTGTACACATGCACAAAGATGTGTGTATGTTCTATACATACTTCTATTTATCAGTTCCTTCTTTTTGGTATTCCAAGTCCTACTTAATCTGCTTTCACACTGTCTCTCCAGACTGATTTCAGATCACCCAACCCTCCTTGTACCTTGTTCACTCTCCATTATAGTCAGACTGTGGTCTACTTGCTGCTGCCTGTATACAGCATTATATAAACACCCCATCTTCTAACTGCACGCATTTGCACAAACTATCCCCTATTCCTGGAATGCTCTTGGTCCTGATATCTAGCTGAGAAAATCCTTAGTTATGTTCAAAACCAAAAATATCAGGGGCTACTTCCTATATGGGGGGGGGGAGGGAGAGGTTCCCAATTTCTCAGTTGTTAGTGTTTCTCCCACAAAATTTTCTTTGTACTCACTGGGTATTTACATTACATGGCCTTCTCTGTGTATACATTGTTTCCCCTTACCCCAATAAAATCTAAGCTCTGGCAGGCACTGTTTCATTTCTGCCTTTGTAATTTTAGTGCTTAGGAGTGGGTGGGTATAGTCCATGGTACCTAATAGGTGCTCAATAAATATTTAGTGAATTGAATTAAATTGTTTCAATTGAATCTAAGCCTATTCCCTTATCTGTCAGACAAGGAAACTAATAGCACTTACAATCCATATAAAACAATTTAGTTCTCATTCTATGTTCCCTTATAGTATGTATTAATTAGGAAATGTATTTGAGACCTATCTTTCCAATGCAAAGGAAGCTCCTTGAGAATAAAATGTATCTTTCATTTTCTTTATGCCCCTCCATAACATTGCTCTTCCCAGTAGAGAAAATGTATTAAGAGCTGAATATTTTCTTATTACCCTCTATTTTGGGGTGGCTAATGGGATTCCTGGCTACTTTGCCCCAGTATTTTCTGTGAGACTATGATGGTCATATATGACCCTAAGTGTAAAATTTCTTAGTCACAGAAAGCTGAACACAGCAAATAAGGCGTCCCACTCAAACAAGAATATTGAACTGGGGGGTTACATTTGCCAACAACTTGCCATCTTGCAAAATGCCTCTGAATAGGATCCTCCTCGTATCAGTAGATTTGAGGCATCCCAGACATGTCCTAAGAGTCTTGTGGACTTGGGCACTGCCCACAGAGTAAGCTCAGTCTATCTTTAGTGGTCACTACTGGAGTCTACAAAACTCCTTATGGTCTTCCTCATTGTTAGTGTTGAGGTATTTTTCTTGGTATTCACAAATAAACATCCTTCATGGAGTGAAAAGAAACATATAGAGACAGAGAAGCTTTCCTGTAGGAGACATGGCACTGAGTGTATGATGAAGGCTGCCAAGATAAACTGAGTGAATAGTCAGACTCCAAAACCCTCCGAGCAGAGAAGCATCTGAGAGAAAGGACTCCAGATGAGCTTGGAGGCCATGGAAAGAATCACCTATAAGCTGCAGTGGACAAACTTGCCCATCCTTAGACACTGTGCATGAGTGACTGAGAGGATGAGCCAGTCCTCACTCAATATGTGAAAATACAAATGGAAGTTTTCAGCAAACCAGTGATTTCTTTATGTGAGGCTAAATTCTCTTTTCTGTTTTAGAGACATAAAGTCTGGCAGCACAAAAGAATAGAGATTGTCAGTATGTAAACTCTTTTGCTGAGTTGCTAGGATCACAGAGAATTGTTACTCTTGCCTCCTTAGACTCCCAAGTGGGCTGGTCTCTACCTTTTTCTGATGTGTGGCCTGAGATCTGCTGATCCTTTTGAACATGTTGATATTATGATAATGATGAAAAGGACAGCAAACGACACCCTTTCGCAGGGCACCTTATTTAGTCTCCCTTGGTTACGCCATCAACCAGGGGCTAGGCAGTATGTCAAAAGAAGCTTAAGTGTGGTCCCTGTACTCTGCCCTCATGTCCATTTGGCAACGATAATTTTGTTCTGTGGGATTAAGTGGCCAATTGTGTAGTTATGTAGTTGCAGATGCTTTTATCCACAACCACAAAGTCTTCATGGGTGGTTAGTTGGGGGCCCACAACTGAGCAAAAAAGGAAAAAAACAAAGGTCAATCAGTGGCCCTTTGAAAGTTGGGCCCCAAAGTGCTAGTTAGTGTTAAGGAAAAACATGGTTACCATGGCAGAGATGAATTAAATGGGCAGATATTCGGGGAAGGTATGAAGGAAAATGGAGTGAATATAAATGGGTAAAAAGGCATGGTACAAAAGGAATGAATTTTATTATGTTTAAGTACAACATAGCCAAGACCAGTGCTTATGTCACCCAGATGGAGAGAAGGCTGATTGTTTTGTCCAAATGTTTGTATGAATCGAAGGAAACATCTGGTTGGAAACATCTTTGACTTAAATATGCCCTTCAGGACCAACACTTTAATCAGGTAGAGAAAGTGGGACACAGAGTTGGAGAATGGGTACTAGGCAACCAACTCCTCTGGCCTGGAAACAAAATGGGTAGTTTAAGCATAAGGACATGATGTAGAGGAAAGAACATTGGAGCTGGAGTCAGGGTATCTTAGAATCCTGGTTCTTCCACTTACTGACTGGGTACATCTCTTCACATCTGGGAATCTCAGTTTTCTCTTTTGTAAAATGAGGTGGCCAGAACATGTATGAGGGGCAATTAGATGATCTTAAGTGGCTAGGTGATACAGTGCATAGAGCACTGGGCTTGGAATCAGGAAGACTCATCTTGTTGAGTTCAAATCAAGCCTTGGACACTTCCTAGCTGTATGACCCTGAGCAAGTTACAATCCTGATTACCTTAGTTTCCTCATCTGTCAAGTGAGCTGAAGAAGAAAATAGCAAACTACTCCAGTATCCTTGCCAAGAAAACCCCAAGTGGGGTCTCAAACAGTTGGAACAACTGGATAGCAGCAGCAAATCCATTTTAGGTCTGATATTCCTGCTTTTGATGGCTGTTTCTACTACTGACATTAGCATATGCAAATCTGACATCATACTTCCTTTCCCACTAGTCAAAAATTCTCTTTCATGGTGGGTTCTGAAAGATCAGAACACTTATATTTGGGAGTTTTAACTAAAAAGATTTAATATTATGTAGCAATGTCTAAAGATGTTGAAATAAGGAAGCCAGAAATTTAAGTCCTTTGTTGCAAATATTGAATTGACATACTCTTTGGGAAATGAAGGAAATTGCAAGGTTTTAAAAACAAGGCTAAGACCAATTAGCCTTCTCTCCCCAGTATTCACCATCAGTTTTACCTATTCCTAGGGTGGAAAATGAGATGACAGTGATCTCTTCAGTGTTTGTACAATAAATAAAGCATCAAACACTAGCAGGCTCTTTCACTGTATTTACAGCTTACATTGTATTTAAATTAAAAAAGACTATGGGGATAATTGTGTAGATTAAATCAAATCTTTTGCTCATATTGTTTGCCAAAGTAGGACAGGTTTCTCTAATTAACTGAATGTTCTATAAACTGAGAATTACCTTATATATCATAGATGAGAGAAGCAGAATGATGAACTCAACCTTAAAGTTATGAAGACCTGAGTTCAAATCTTACCATTGACATATTTTAGCTTTGGGGCACTGGAAAAATCATTTTATCTCGCAGGGTCCAGAGTAACCCTCTAAGATTACAATTGCATAGCAGGTGCTAATCTTTAGGGGTAGAGGGAATTTCCTTCCTGGGAGTTCTCTATACCTGTGTTCTCAAAAGTAGAGGTTATGGCACTAGGGAGGCCATAACCACTTGTAGCCTGACCACAAGAAGCCTATTACCTGAACTTTTGGCAGTTATGACCTGTCTCCATTTATGATCAACCAATTGGAGTCTGGGAAGATGGTTTGTATTCCACTTTTCTTGTGAGGCTAATTGTGGGTTCTGTCTCCAAGACATGGATACCTACCCTTAGCCCTCAACATTCTCCCTCTTTGCTCCCTCCCTCCACTTTGCAAGCTCCTAACTTCTCCCCACCCTGTTTTCCTTTCTGATCTTGGCCTCAGCTCTGCAGGGAAGTTATAACTAACTACTACCCAGGTACCCATGGTGGGAACTGCATAGATAACATTGAGAAATTCCTGACCCTGGAAACCCCATGGCATACCACTGCTAGCAGATCACACTGGAGCATTGGTTCTGTGCTCCAAGGAAGTGACTAGGGATCAAGAGCCTTATCCTTTGGAATGAGACAGTGAGTGGCATAGGATGAGTAGGCATCACTAGCTTGGCATTTGTCAAAATCTCACTCTCTACTTCTCTTGTGTGCTTTCCCATCACTGCAGAGGTCCCCACCATCCTTCCAGGCCCTCAGATTCCCAGCCTTAGCACCATCTTTGATTCCTAACTCTCCCTTCCCCACTCTACTCATCTTGCTGCTACCTTCACACCTGTTCCTCCACTCTACTCACATAGCTACCATCCAAGTTAATGCCCTCATCATCTTCCTCCTGAACTACTACAACTGCCTCCTAATTGGTCTTTCTGCCTCAGGTTTTTCCTTTTTCCAACCCATCCACCAAACAGCTGCCAAAGAGTGCAGTTCTTGCTGTGTTACTCTCCTACTCAATAAAATCCAGTGGGTGCCTAGGATCAAATATTATTTTGTCTTTACCTTGTCCTTTAAAAATGTCCATTTTATATGTTCTATGATGTACATAAGTACAACAGTGCACTTAATGTGTAAACAAGTAAATATATACATATTAGAAGTATGTACAAACGTTTGTCAATGAGAGGGATGGATGATCAAAAAGCATTAGAGATCGCTGGCCAGCACCAAGGAAATCACAAGCCTTATCCTTCCCTCCCGTAGCCCCCAGAATCATGTGAATATGAATACAGTAAATTATACTTCACAGTATATCTATACAGGCTAAAGATAATTTAATCTTTCTCTGTTTATTAGGAAGGATCCTTGGTCTTTGTGGGGGGCGGCGGCTCAAAATCATCATAAAAATCATCATCAATCTACAGTACTATGGCCTAGAAGGTTAGAGGTGTCTTAAGGACTTAAGTGTGGGCTCAAAAAGACTGTGGGGATCATTGTGTAGGAGATTAGATTGGATCTTTTGCATGATACTTCCTGGAAGTTGCCTTTTTGCTTGTATTGACATCCCCAGCATGTAGCACAGTGCCTTACACATAGTAAGTACCTAATAAGCATTTGTTACCTCCCTATTTCTCTCTGTCTCATGTACAGAATTTTAAAAGAAAGAAAGAAAAAAAGAAGTTTTCAGCTTACAAACATTGTGCTTCAGAAAGTCTTTCTATACTAGTTGTACTTCATTTGGAATACATTTTTCCTTAGAAACATGGCTATAAATGGTGATTAGGTTTCCAGGTTAGCCCACAAAATTCTATTTGACTGATAATATAGCTGGAATACATTTGCACTGAAACATAGTAGGAAACAATTATGTTTAATAGATAGTGTTTTACCTTAATGATAAGTTGAGTTGTTTTGGTGGGCTAGGCTAGAAGACTAACCATCATTTTCAACATTGTTTCTAGTAGAAAAAATATTTCATGGTTCTTGGGATGGTGAAAGTGAGTGATGAGGCACAAGGGATATGCCCTCATCCTCCTCTCCTCAGTATTTTACTGTCCCTTATAAGGATGTTTGTTGTTGTCATTCAGTCGCTACACAACCTTTTCTAATTATATTTTTCTATGATAAAATCTTTTTATTCTACATCTCCCATTCAATTTTGCACTGGTAGTCATCATACTATAGCCAACCACCACACCCACCATTCATCTTTCTGTGGCTTTTTGGGTTCCCTGCAGCATAGATTATTTAGTGTTTGTGGTCTTCTATGATTCACTACCTGGTAGCACCACTGTAAGATTATTGGTCTCAAAAAGATTGGTCTTTGTTTCAGGGAGAAACTGTGCAGTTTCCAGAATACTATCCAGAGGCCTGAGCTCTTCTACTTAATAATTGACCCAGTTTATTATCTATATGCAGTATCTGATAGGATAGATCATCGATTGTCCATTAAACTGCATATTGGAGACTGGACTATAGTTGTAGGGAATACTGAGCATTTTTCATCCACTTGGCTTTTCTATGCGGATAGTTAGATTGGACTTTCTTGATGGTTTGCTGATCTCCTCTCAGGGAAGTGGCAATGTTATAGGGCTTGATGCAATCAACACAAAGTCATCACTTGCAGAAAGAAATCCTTGGAAGATTTCCCACCTGGACTTTGTGCTGGACATCTCCCACAATAGGGAGAAAGAAGGAACTTTGGCAAATATCTCTTTGTTTTATGTCTTTCTTGATATCATATCTTGCAGTCATCCAGCAGAGTCATCTGTATTGCTATATTTTTTAAGGAATCTTGTACAGTTGTTGGAAAGAATTTAAGGTAGCATTTTGCTCCACCAAATAAAATCTTTAAAAAACAATAGGTACATAAATGTTAGAGAAGGTCAAATCATTTTTCTAGCCCAGTGGGCATAGACCATTTATTAGGATAAGAGGATGTTGTAGGATAAGAAGACTGGGGTAGGAGTGTGCAGGGGGGAATTCCAAAGATTCTTGGGGCATGTGATGACTGGTATATTCATATACATAGGAAAAAAAGAAATCACAATTTTTCAAATAATTTTTACATGAGGAAAAGGTTAAATGTTCTCATTTGGAGATGGCTGAGTATTCTTTGGAGGAAATGCCAGCAAGAAATGCCTATGGTAGAGAATATGTATTTGCCTTTAATCTATCCCTTTTATTTTTCAGAATAAATGCTTCTCTATTTTCTATGAATCTTCAGTTTTTCCACATGCAAACATAATTTGAAATTTGTGTGCGTGTGTGTATTTTCTTTTTCTTTGCACACAAATATGTCAGTCATCACATGGCCCCATACGCTTCATTTTCAAAGAGTAGATTCTCCACAGTGGCCACGAGAAAACCATAGTCCTTTCATCTCCAAGATGATGCAGCAATTAATCCAAGTGCTCCCCTGCCTGCCTTCCATCTGCCTCTTTCCTTGGCTACTTTCAGCAGGCCTTCCTAACTTGTTAATTGCCCTCATCATTCTCTTAGCCAAAGAAGGATTTGAGGTATTAACAGTGCAGCTATTTTGGAATCTCTACTATACAGTATTTATTTTGTAGAAGAAAAGAATGAGAAAGAAATTCTACTAACATGATCAAGGGAGGGCACTGAAAAGATGGTGTAATTTGGTGAATTTATGTTGTGATAACTGGAGTGGCTGTCATTATGGGAGTATCAAGTTAACACTGGAAGGGACCTTAAAGATCACCAACTTCACCCTCATCATTTGGTAGATGAGAAAACTGAAAGACAAAGAGGTCTGTTGACTGGTTCAGGGTCCTGGTCAAGACCTGAGGCAATATTTTTGAATGCAGTTCTTCTTGGGTCCAAATCCAGTACCATATATACTATTTCACACTAGTCCCACACAGTCTGCATTTGTCATTAGGGAAACAAAACCTTAAGTTCTCATAATGGGATGAATGGAGGCATATGGATGAAAAAAAATGTTCCAGAGGAGGAGGGGCATTGGTAAGGAAGAGGGGAGTGAAATTCGGCTACATATTTGAAAATTCTCTTGCAGTAGATGAGAATTTAAGTTCCCCTCATCCCCATCTCTTCTCTGATGACACGGCTTACCCACATGAAAATAAATGAAAAGAACTTCTCTGAAAGATGCTGTATTAGCTTTTGGTGACTTTCTCAAGGACTCCTATTAGGGCCTGCCCATGAAGTAGACACTGCATTCCACACAAATTGATCTACTAGAAAGTTGAATTTTGCAATTTGGTGATTCTGGGAGAACTCTACACAAGCAGGTGTCCATGCTCAAAATGGGTATCTTCTCTGGGTTGGGGATTATGGGAGCAGAGGTCAGGGAGAGAGAAAAAAGGATAGACTGCCCATGGCAGATCCTGAGAGGAGAAAAGGCTCCACAAAATGCAGGAAATGAAAATGATATAAAAATCCTAGCCAAGGATTGGCAGAGTTAAGACCCATGAAAAGCTTGGCTTCAGAGAAAAAGTTTTCACAGCAGAGAAATTGGAAGGAACAACTGAGTAGGGTTCACAAGAAGTTGATCAAGACCAGATTTCTGGATATATTTATCTCTCTTGATGAGCTAAAGTGACTCCCCATCCTTGGTATGCTGCTGTCATGGAAACTGACATTATATTTGAAGTTTTAAATCTCAGACCTTCCCCACATCCCATCATTTTTTTCTACATATATATGCATTACAGTGTAACTCCCAAGGCATTGCCTAAAGGAATGATAGGTCACAAGTTTGAAAAGAACACTCACATACTTTGATACTTGGACATCAACCCATCATCTTTATTCATAATTTACAGAATGCTTTAGTATTAAAACAGCATTTTCCTCAAAACAACCTCAGGAGGTAGTATTTTTTATTGTTTGTTCAGTTGTTTTCAGTTGTGTCCAACACTTCATTACCCCATTTGGGGTTTTCTAGGCAAAGATATTGGAGTGGCTTGCCACTTCATTCTCAGATGAGGAAATGGAGACAAATAGAACTAAATGTCTTGCTTGGGGTCACCAAGTGTCTGATGCCAGATTTGAACTCAGGAAGATGAGTCTTCCTGACTCCAGGAGCAATGCTCTATTCACTGGGCCATCCCCATTTTACAGATGAGGAAATTTGTCTCAGAAACAGAAAGTACATTTTCTGCTTATCAGTCCAGTACTCTTTCTACTTGCCCCCATTCCTATTCTCCTTAGACTGGGCATGGCCTTATCTTTTTCTAAATTTCTCTTGAAAAACTCCAGCAAAGCAGTTTCTTCAACCTCCCTTGAGTGATGAGTTCCAGTGTCAAACCACCCAGCAGATGGGAAAAGAGAGAGGAGGTTATCAATTTTGTTCTCATTCCTGCTTTACAAGAAAGAATGCCAGCTATTTCAACACCAGCATCACCCACAGTAAAATAGCAAATTCTGCACTGTTCTTGCTTTTCAGTGCAATATTCACAGGAAAACACTAATCTTTTCTTAGGTGATTTAACAGAACTGTAGAAATAGAAAAGCATACTGGATTTTTTTTCTTAAGACAAGATTCCACCCCCACCCTGTTTCTTAAAGAGCCCCTGGGTTAAATAATTTAATCATTCATCCAGCCTTACTACGTGGAAACCATGTGAGCAAATAAATATATATATATACATGACAAGTTCCTGCCATCGAGAAAATTATAGTCTGGTGGAAGGGATTAAGCAAGTGCACAGATGACTAAAATAGAGGACAGAAAGTGATAAGGCAACAGTGAAGAAACCCCAAAGGAGGAGAAAATGTGTTTTATGAAGATTTGTTTAACAATTGAGTTTTAATCAAACTTGAGACAATCTTTCAATTCTTGACACATTTGAACTGCAAAAATTTGTGTTTCTGCTGTCAGAGTCCATGCGATCTGAGTGACTTTATAGACATATAAGGATTGCCATTTGAAATCATATTTTTTCCAATGTTCTCTTTTATTTTTCCTCACCCTCTCCATATCCTCCTTATTAATTTTCCTGTTTTCCTTGCTTAAATGAATTTTATCTCTCCACAGATGGGGATTACATTGTAATTTTATCTCTTTGCAGATAGGGATTACATTGTCTACCAATAACCAGAAAGACATGGGAGAGTGAAAAGGTTTTCCTTCATCCTCAGTCTATTGTTAAGTAGTTTTGCTTCTAAAATTGGGTTGAAAAGGTCATATTAGATGAGCTAAGAATTGCATTGGCTATTCAAGTCACAGATTTATAACCTATTTTTTTTTATTTTGGAAGAACTTTTACTTATGTTTGGGCTCCTCACTGAGATTAGAATGAAATGCTGCCCCATAAGAAATTGTAATGACATGTCTGACCCATCTAGTGGCATTCATGTGTCTCCAGATTTCTGGACATTTCTTACTTGGCATATAGACCAAAGCAGCCTAGGAAAGTTTAGCTTAACATCTGAATTCCAAAATTATTGCAACCACCAAATACTTTGAGTTCTCATAGTAGGTGATGTTGGACAGTTTTTTAATTAGGGGTCAATCGGTATCCCCAGAATTTGGGGGAGTGCCCCCTAATTGGATGTCATACAGAATCTTAAAATCAAGAATCAAATTGGAGGTCAGGAGGCCATCATTAGTCAATCAGTTATTCAAGAAGCATTTTATCAAGTGCTTATTATGTGTCAGGCACTGTGCTAAGATCTCAGGATACAAAGAAGGGCAAAGAAAAAACCCAAAACCCCACGCTATCTTTGCCCTCAAAGAACTTACATTCTAATAAGAGAGAGAATATACAAAACAACTGTGTAAATACAAGACAGATAAATTAATGAGTGAATATACATGCAGTATAAATGGGAAGTAGTTTCCTTAATTGTTTTTGCCTCTCACCCTAAAAAAGAAATTAATCTGAAAAGAGCTTCGCAGTAAATTCCAAGCAGATATGTCCTCCCTACAGGACTGATTTTTGCATGGAATACAAGAGCATGGGAAAAATAATCACACAAATCACAGTGACCAGCTGTTGTTCTCAATTGAGAACAGAATGAGAGGAAATGGATTTAAGCTGCAGCCGAAGATATTTAGGCAACAATGTACCCAGGGCAGGCAATGTGCGCAGGGCAGTTTGTCCCAAGCTCAGTTCCCTCTGGACAACCTGAAAAGGGTATGGGGGCGATTCAGACTATGATGTGAAGGGAAAGTACATCAAATTACTGGTGTAGCAATACTTCTTTACAACTCTGGATTTAAATTAGATATAAGGAAAAATTTCCTGATAGATAATGCATATAAATGTTAAAATGGAATAGTCATATTACATGGTCCTTGCTCTCCAGGGGCTCAGCTCTGCACAAAAGTCCTTGCCAGAGATGGAAAAGAGGCAACATCAGAAACCCAAAAGAACCTCCACATAGCATGAGCCTAAGAGGAAGGATTACTAAGGCAGGAACACAAAAGGAGGATATGGCAGGCTAAATGAAAAAGGGAAATAGAGCCCAAGGAATAACAGAGGAACAAAAGTGGGAACCTTATCAGCATCTAGTAGGAGGAGGGGAAGTTTGCACGTGGGAAAACTCAGGGTTGTGCTGATAAAATGATTAAAAACTAGCTTTCTGGAATGAACACACACACACACAGACACATACACAGGCACACACACGGCACATTTTAAAGTTAATGCCCTTAGAGGTAAACCATTTCATTAAATGAAGACATTAAGGGGAAAAAAAACCATTAAAAACAAACAAAAAAAGAATAAGACCTCCTGCCTAGGGTAGCAAAGAAGATAGGTTGATGTACATTGTGTGCAGGAGATACCCAGAGAGATAGATGGCAGGATGGAGACACAGCAGCCACTGGCTAGCCTCCATGGGGCAGCTGTCCATCATCACACCCCAGTGTTATTTCTTAGAACAGGTCTATTTAAAGCAGCGTCAGAGTCAGTCCTGAAAATGGCGATCATTTTTTTCTGGCCCATTTAGTTCTGAGGAAATCAGAACCATTACATTATGCCATGATAGTGGATTGAGGCTAAATAAATTGAGATAGTTAATAGGGCTAAAAATTTTCTTGATGCTAGAGTTTTGTGTCCCAAAACTAATCCTGTGACCATAGGGGTGCCTTTGGAGGTTTTGGGGACTCAGTTTCCTCATCCGAAAATTGAAACAGTTGGACTAGATCATCATTTAAGGCCTCCTTCAGCTCCAAATCTGAATCCTCTGATCTCTGATTTGGGGGTTCTATTCCCCTTCATTCTATGAGTGAGTATTTATAAGTTCTTTTTTTCCTTCTGTAAGTTGTCAAGTTCAATGGGCTTATCCTTTTTATTTATGTTGTATAGAGCTGTGACCCAAGGCCTAGGGACCCATTCTGCCTTGTTGATTGATAGATAATAGAAACAAATTGGGAAACAACCCAGTTTTGGAAGTGAGAGAGGGAGTCAACTTGTGACCAAAACAGCATAGAACTTTCTTTGCCCACTATCCTAAGCTCAACAGCTGTCTGTCTGAGACTTTCTAGGCTGGTTGGTACGATGGACAAAACTCTAGAACTAAAGTCAACAAGACCTGAATTCATATTCAACTTCAGACACTTGTGTGACCCTAAGCAAGCTATTTAATCTTTTAATCAAAGCTCTTTCTAGAGAGTTTTGCATCAGAGAGTTGGGGAACTTACCCTGCATGAGATGGTTGCTATGGAAATGAAATATGCTTCCTCAACTATAAAACAGATACCATAATAGCTCCTTCCTCCCAGGGTCATTGTGAAGATCAAATGAGATAACATTTGATTAGCTTTTGTTATCATTCACTCGTTTCCTGTCATATCCTGCCCTTCATGATCTCATTTGGGTTTTGTTTTGTTTTTGGTAAGGACATTGAAGTGATTTACAATTTGCTTCTCTAGCTCTTTGGACAGATGAGGAAACTGAGGCAAACTGGGTTAAGTGACTTGCTCAGGGTCACACAGCTAGGAAGAGTCTGAGGCTGGATTTGAACTCAGGAAGATAACTTTTCCTGATTCCAAGCCCAGTGCCACCTACCTGCCTTAGCATAGTAGGTGTTTAATAAATAATAAATAATCCCCCATTACTAGAGATAAAGTGCTGAGCCAGGAAATTAAATAACAATTTAAATTTAAATTAACAATTGAATTACTGTGCAACCCATAACAGTGCAACCAATCTCCTAATTAGGAGATTAATAATTAGAATAAACCTTCATTTTAATAATGAAATATGTTTTAGTGTAGTCCCTGTGGGCCCCCCCCCCCCATGCTGGGGCTCTTGTGGCCGAAAAGGTGTTTAAGGTTCTGGTAAGTTTAGATTTTATAACTCAAAGCTCTTTCTAGAGAGTAGTTTGCATCAGAGAGTGGGTGAACTTATCCTGCATGAGATGGTTGCTATGGAAATGATGGAAAGTAAATTCTATTTTATGCTATATTCAGCTAAGTTATTAACAGGGTGGGAATAGGGTGTGGGGGAGGGTGGAGATGCTTGGGGGTGGTTAATAGAGAGGCTATGAAATCTCCCTGTAACTCAAAAAAAATAAGAGGAAATTATGGGGTTTCATGCCTGCAAGTACACTAGCACCTCTGGCTTCTGAGAAGTATCAAAAGAGTGAAGTAATATAAAGTACTGGTTAGAAATGAGTACTGTACTGCATCTGTGCTAAGATGATTCATCACTGTTAGGACATCCTCAAATTCCTAGCTCTCTTTTCCTGACTTAATCAGAAACAAACAACCTCTCTGGACCTCCATCTCTGCCTCTGGCTGAAGATTGGTCCCTATGTTTGCCCTGGCTTCTTCTAATAGGAGAAAACAGAAAGGAGGATACAGTACTTACTTGGGACATTCAGATTTTGTTCTGGGATCTGGGCTCATCTTCTGTGTTCTTGGACTCCTAGTGTTCTCTTAATGCTCGCTTTTTGACCTCTAGAACCTATGATATGAAAGCTATGACCCCCCTCTACCTTAGTTGAAGTCCTCTCACTTGATCCCTTGCCTGTTTGGATCCATAGTACCTACATTCTCCTCCTTGCCTTAAAGGACTTCTTACAATCAACCTCTTGCTCAACTCATTTGCCAGATTAAGAGATTCAGAATGAATGGAAATAAAAGTTTGAGTTGAACAGAACTGTAAGAAAAGTTGGGGTGCAGTTAAGAAGTGGTTGATACAGTAAAAAAATTTTTGAGGAATTCTATTGTTTTAACTCTTATTGTGAAACTTATGCAATGTTATAGTGACAATTTCATAATGATTAACAAAGCTGGTTAAGATTTTAACTTATTTTAGCAATTTTTTTATAATTTTAAAACCAAGAAATTAAGTAGGAAAGTAGAAAATCTCTTCCCATCCCTCCCATCTCCTTAGCCTTTTTCTCTTTATTCTGCCATCCCTATGAAATGGCTGTATAGAGCTTGAAGCCTGAACCAAGACCCCACTCACCCTTGGTGTGATGACAACTTAGTTTTATTTTAGGCAAAACTGCCAAGAATAAATTGCCTTTTGGAGAGCTGTTCTTGCAAACCCAGCCCTGTAAAGTGATATAAAAATCTCAGCATCATTTATTACTACAAGATCACTGGTGATAAATGTAGCCTTGTGTACATATATATAGGGTCAGTTTTGACGTAGACATTTTCAGTTGGCTTCCCTGAAAACCTCCAGAAACTTTGCAGGCAATGTATGTTTATAGGGGCAAAATATTTATTAAACACTGGATTATTAGTTGAGCATACAGTTTATAACTAAGTAGAGTCTTTCATTTTATGCTTTTTAGTCATTTTGGTTCTCATTCATTTCTCCAGTGTGAGATGGCAGAAGAGATAAAAGCAGAACCCACCTGGACATTCTCCAAGACAAATGAATCAACCAAATTAAGAGAAATGAGAGGCAGTCATAGCTACTTCAAAAACTGTTTGTATGAGTTACGCCATCTATTTGTCAGGCACAATTTAATTTTTCATTTTTTTTTATATTGAGAGTAAAGTCACCTAAATGTATATTGTATAGTCAGGAAACTCTTCAAAAGGTTATTACTGTGCAATGCAGAGGATGGCTTCCCAGTGGTACTGAGCTGACTCTGGAAAAGGAAGCAGAGTGTCCCTGTCTTCTTCCATGCCCAAAGAACACACATATTATCCAGAAAACACAAAAATAGCCAGTTGGAATTCCTGCACTAACTTAGCCTAGCTAGCATTTAATTAAGAAGGAATCTATTAGGATTAGCGAGAGGTCCAAAATTGTACATAGGTGTTTATCTATCTTTAAACCTTGCTCTAATTGTACATTTTATTTAATTATTTCAAATCATAGTGATGAGTAATATTGCATAATGTGCAGGAATTAAAAAATCCAGAGATAATTCAAAGTAGAAATATAAACAAAGACTTAAGTTACCTGAATTAAACAAAGGACAACACTAGAGGAAACCAATTGATAAATGGCCAGAGTTGAATCACCATAGAGAGTAATTTAACACTTGTCAAGTGGCCTATGGTGACACCTGCACTCTCCTCCTCCTCTTTTTTTTTCCCCAGGAGGAGACAAATAGGAACAGCAGAGCTTTAATACCCTGGATGTTTCAACTAATGACTTGATATTTTAATGAAGGTAGTCCAATTCTGATGAACTCCTTATTGACCTGATTTTAAGTGATTGCTCTGTTAATGTTATGATCTTTTCCTTTCTTTTTCTATCCCTTCTGACTACACTCAGATGGTAGTTGTAAAAAAAAAATCATGTTACTCTGATCATTTAATTCCAGGTCATATTTTACTAAACCGATGGATGAAGAACATGGTGTCCTCCTTCATCTGGTATGTGACCACATATGTGGAACTGAGTCTCAGCTATCAATGAGGCAGCTGTTAAATAGACTGGGAGATTAATTCATGAAACAGAGGTACATTTTAAAAATTATGTAAATATTATCTTGAGGTTTTAGGTTTCCAACATTAATAGCTTGTTTACATGGCAGCATGGGAATATTCCTACCACGTTTTTACATGCAAGATAAGTCAGCTGCTAGACATACCCCATAATTGGTTGTAGCGACTGATTAATGCTGAGATACCAATTCTGATTTCTCAGGCATTAAGATTCTCAGAAAAATCTATGAATAGACCTTACCTTATACTGGAGTCAAAGTCTTTGATATTCCAAAACAATTGGTCAAAGTGTAACGTACCTTGTTCTCAAGCATTTCCTACCATTGGCCTGAATACAGGCCCTGGCCCCTTCCAGTGAGATGTGTGTTCTGGTGACTGGCTAAAATACATACATGTGCCACCAATGGCCCCTGTTTGATCCCTGGTGCCTGTGATTGGAAAGTGAAGGGTTTCAAAGATGGCTGGCAACTGAGCAAGGAAGAGCTGTCTACTAGATAGAGTGGGAGAGATGCTTCCAGCCCCTGTCAATTCATTCTCTTTGTTGGATCACAGATGAAATCAACTTTCTTTTGTACTCCCAAGAAGGGAGGATGGGAGGAGATTGCTCTCCTTTTCCCATCATGGGAACAATGACAACTATATGCCTATGGCAGCTAGAACACATGCTTCTTTAGGCATGTCTGAGACTGACCCTCAAGTCCTCAGCTGGCTCTTTTGGTCTAGACTGCATTTCTTTTCTTTAGCTTCTGGTCTTGCATTTCTTGTAGCAAGAGGGCAGACCATGTGTCTCCTCACCAGAAAGCCAGAGCACTCATGCCCAACTCCAAGGGAGGTGACCTTGTCTACCAGATCAATGGGTTCTCTTGATCACTGCTAATAGTATAAGGGCAGTTCAGGAGAATTAATGCATATAAAACACTTTGTAAACTTTAATGTGCTATATAAATATTATCTATTAATCTTATTGAGGCCATATTTTCTGAATCAAAAGCAGAACACATGGTCCAACAAAGGATATTCATTTCACCAAACTTCATTGAAAGTATACCTTCTTTTCTTGAAATTTGGACTCTCATAGAATATCTAGGGTCTTTTATTGCAACCTCTGTCCTAGGTGGGTAGATATCTAGAGTTTTGTTTCAGGTGTTTTTTCATCCCCAAAATCCCTTTGTTTCAGGCCTCTGCTCCAGATCTCTCTGTAAATAGACTATGGAATTCTAGAAATTGTTTATGAATCATTATACCAAGACAATGATGATGACCACCATTAATACTATTTCACATTTACATTGCGTTTTTCATGCACATTTATCATTTCATTGTATTTTTGCAACAACTCTGTAAGATAGATAGGGAAGTTAGGATTATACCCATTTGACAGATAAATAAAACCATTTGCCTCCGGTTTCACAGTTAATTAATGGCAGAGCTGGGACCAGAACCCTGGTCTCCAGTCCTACCCTCTGACAATTTACAATTGATTCTGCTAGCAGTTTATCAACTGATAGAATATCGAGGTTCTAGAACCTTTGAGTTCCAAGCTACTAATTTACAGGGGTACAATGTGAATTTGAGAAAAACTACAGCTAAGGGAGTTGTCTGGGTTCAAATTTCCTAATATTTTTCCTTCCTCTTATCACTCTATGCAATACAACTCAGTGGCAGGAAAAGTCCTGATCTTTGTTTAGTCTTTATATTTTCAACCACTCCTCAGATATCTTCCAGGTCACAAATCACTAAGTGACTGCTTTGGGGCACTCAGCTGCACTTTTTTGTCTTTAAAAGAACATTCCCAATATCTCCAGGAGTGTTGGAGAAAATTTGACTGATTGGAGAGATCCTGTCTACTTATATATCCAAAGTATTTACAACCATCTACTAATCTAGCCATGCTGATAATTTGCATGTGCCCAGGGTTTTTTTTTAATTTTATTTAAAATTTTGAGTTCCAAATTCTACCCCTCTCTCCCTCCCTCCCACCCTCCTCCCCACATAGCAAGCAATCAGATATAGGTTATATATGTGCAATTATGTAAAACATTTCCAGATTAATCATTTTGTATAAGAAGACTATACTAAAAGGGGAAAAATGAAAGAAAATGAAAGTCAATATCAGTTCTTTCTCTGGGTGTGGGTAGTATGTTTCATCATTAGTCCTTCCGGATTGTCTTGAATCATTTTTATTGCTGAGAATAGCTAAGTCATTCACAGTTCTTCATTGCACAATGTTACTGTTACATTACATTCTCCTGGTTCTGTTCTCTTTACTTTGTATCAGTTCATGTAAGTCTTTCAAGGTTTTTTTCTGAAATCACCCTGCTTGTTATTTCTTACAGCACAATAATACTCCATCACGATCACGTACCACAGCTTGTTTAGCCATTCCCCAATTGATGGGCATCCTCTTGATTTCCAAATCTTAGCTACCACAAAAAGAGCTGCTATAAATATTTCTGTACAAATATGTCCTTTCCCACTTTTTTTGGATGTGTTTGAGATACAGACCTGGCAGTAGTATTGCTAAATCAATCATATACACAGTTTTATAGCCCTTTGGTGTCCAGGGTTTTTAAAGAAACTAGGTAGGTGAATCTGAAAGGATTGTCCCTCACAAAAACAAGACTTTTATTAGGAAAAGAAGAAAAGTGGCAAGGTCACAGGTGACCAGGGAAAGGGAAAATTGGAGGGAAGAAAAACTACTTTAAGCTTGGCCTTTAGAGTGTATTATTAAGACTTACTTATAAGACAGCAGAATTCATTCATGACAACTGTTTGCAGGGACTGAAGATTCAGTGATAAGGAAAAGAGAGAAACAAGAATTTGAGAGTCTAGGCCAAAATGACACAATGAGTCATTGCCACCAACAGCTTTCTTCCAAGCTGTGGGCTAGGTATATGGACAATCAGTGAAAGCCCAAAGATATACTCCAACAGTTCATTTTTGTCCAGCTTAGCTGTTGACACAAATTCCTATCTGTTAAATTTGGCCTCAAAGCTAGACAATGAATATGAGGACTGTCTAGATGAATGATCCACTTGGCTCTCCTCCCTTTGTTTTGGGCAAATAGATATTGCCTATTCCTTGTTATTGCCATTGCATTTAGTTTCCTGGATGAGAAACTAAAATGTGAAAAATAAAAAATCATAGGCAAAGAGCAAACTACTGCCTCTATGGGGTCCTGAGTGAGCTGCTGATTACAGATTGCTCTGAGTGCTAAAGAAAGACTATAGGGTTGGAAAGAGCCTTAGAGTTCATCAAATCTCTGCTTGCTATGACATTTTGAAGAAGTGGTCATTCACAAGGAGAAAGAGGATGTTCTCTATGTACCAGTGACCACAGGCTTAGCTTTGAGAAAAAATAAATTTGCGCTCATGTTGCAGATGAGGCAAAGTCAAAAGAATGTTGTATTTGTAAAGGAATAGAATTCTAGTTTCAGCTGTGCCAGTTATTAACCTATGTGACATGGAAGATATCATTTCATTTCACTGGCTTCCATAATTTTACCTGTAAAAGAAGATCAGACTCAATGGTTTCTCATGCCCCTTCCAGTTCTAAAGCTATGATACTTAGCAATTCATTTAGGACTTGGAGGTTGGACTACATAGTCTTAAGAGTTCCCTTTGAACTCTGCTGAACTTCTCTGATTCTGTGACTGGAATGCTTTTCCTCAAAACTTAATGCCAAGTAAAAACCAACACTGTAGAGAGACTTCACTTAATTTCTGATCTTGACTCTCAGAGATATTAATTGACCTTTTGTCTTTTGGATTTTCATTCTATGATCAGTGGAGAAAGTGTTTGGCCTTAGTTCTTGCCAGACACTCCTCTTATTTGCGGCACATTACTAGTATTTGGGTCAGAATGCCTCCCCATATGTACAAATTATGTGTTCCTTTCAGATTATAATTGGACCTTGGCTTCGTTTTTGGAACAGTGTGTGCTCTGCAATTTGTTTTTATATTTCAGGGTTTTTTTTTCTCCCTCTTCCATTTAACCATGATTATAACTTGTTTGGTGCTTTGCTCATTGACCAAGAAAAAAAAATTAAATCATATGAAGACTTCAAGTCATTGATGACTTAATTATCTAAAGCCATGTTATTGTTGCAAAGATTTCAGAAGGAAATGTTCTAAATATGGGACTGGGTTAATGCATAAGCAGATAAGGTGAATCAGGAGAAATTGAATAATGTGCTGATGGGGTTTTGAGGAAGTGTTCCTTAATCAACAGAAAGTTGAACAAAGATTTTCTCTCCCCTTTGGTTTCTCCATATTGGGGGTGGGAGGGTGAGGGAGAATGAAATGTGAAATTCTGAGCAAAGCAGATAATTTTAAGAAGTATTTCTGAACTAAGTTTAAGGGATTGCCTAAACCAACAGATATTTGAGTGGCAGTTTATGCTAATTATTGTATTTTCCAGACTGTTCATGGAAAGCTACCTATGGCCATTGGGATTATATTTATACCTACTACTGTGTATATGTATAAATCGACATTATGGATACAGTAACTCTCCTATATTTATACATAAAAGCTGTACACTAATTCTCTCCTTTTTTTTACTTGCTCCATATTTTTCTGACAGTTTTTTAAAAAATATTTCCTGTCTACAGTGTCCATGATAGATTAATTTTTAAAATAGGATGAAAATTTGTATTTAAAATTATTATAATTTATCTTTTTTTGCAGCAATTGCTATACCTGCTACTGTTGACACAAGATAAATTCTTAAATGAGATAATATATGTAAAGTACTTAGCACAGTCCCTGGTATATAGTAGGCACTTAATAAATGCACATTTCCTTATAGACAGAACTCCACCTTCAAAAAAATAGCAAAAATAGCTATACAATTAGGTGTAGGTCACATCAGTTTTGAGGAGGAGGATGAAGTTCAACATAATAAATACTGGAGAAACATAATGCCGATACATTGAAATAAGACTGAAAATATCTCTCAGGATGAAGTAATGACAGGTATCATTCTCATTAATTCAAGAAACATTTATTAATTACCTACTTCCAGGAAGCACCAAGCTAGATGCTAATCATAATGAAGATAAAAATTAATTCAACCCTGCCCTCAAGGAGCTTGCAAACTAGTAGTAAGGCATGAGGAAATTTCTACTAAAAGTCAAATGAGATACAGTCATAGCAGACTGTAAATTCCTTGGAAACAGAGAATGCATATCGCTCCTCTTTGTATCTCTCTTGCCCCCACCAGCTGGGTTCCCTGTGCCTAATGCCCCTGTCTGTTGACAGCAGAGAAGTTTGAGAGATTGGGAATGTAGGGGTTGCCTTTAGCTTTTAGACATTTTTCTAAAGATGGGTAAACTCTGTGATGAAAGAGGAAAATTAAGAGGTTAGGATTCAAGGGATGGGTTCCACTCCTGGCTTCTCCTCTAACTACATCTGCATCCTTAGGTCAGTCTCTGGGTCTCTGTTTCCTCATCTGTAAAATGGGTGGCTTGGATTAGGTGACATATAAAGTCTGTCTATGATCATATGATCTAAACTCACACATGAGAGGGCCCTGGAGTCAGGAGAACCTGAATTCAAATCCAACCTCACACTTACTATATGTGTGACCCTGTTTGTCTCAGTTTCCTCTTCTATAAAATTAACTGGAGAAGGAAATGGCAAACCACTTCAGTATCTTTGCCAAGAAAATGCCAGAAGGGGTCACAAAGAGTGGGACATGACTGAAAATGACTAAACATCAACAAATTCATTACAGAGAAGTGATGGATTAAGGGTTCAGAGACATCTATATCTACATGCATACACACCTCCCTATATACACACATATATATGTTTGTATATGTATGCATGCATGTATATATGTATGTGTGTATATTTGACCCCATTTGGGATTTTCTTGGCAAAGATACTGGAGTGGTTTGCTTTTTCCTTCTCTAGTTCATGTCAAAGGTGAGGAAACTGAGGCAAATAGGGTGGAGTTCCTTACCCAGGGTCACACAGTAAGTGTCCGAGGGCAGATTTGAACTCAGGAAGATGAGTCTTCCTGACTCCAGGCCTGGTACTGTTTTGAGCCACCCAGCTATCCCTTTGTAATGGATAGTATGTCCTGTTATCAGGCCTCTGGAATCATGGATAGTCATTGTACTGATCGTAGTTCTCAGAGCTTTCAAAGTTGTCTTTGCATTGCTGTTTTTACTATACGATTGTCTTACTACTCATGCTCATTACGTTTGTTTTCAGTTTATAAAATTCTTCCAAATTGTTCAGTTTTATAATATAGATGCTATAATGTAGATCATCATTCTGATTCTACTCACTTCCTCATGTCCCCTTGTGTAGCTGGAAAAGTCATTAGATAGTAGATTTAGAACTAAGAGGGATTCTAAAGGCTGTTAAAGGGATTTTTCACTAAGCCAGTCTCCAACCTGAGAATGCTCATAGCTGCACAAAGCAGTAATCAAGTAGTTTAATTAATCAGTTTCAGAGTGAAGAATGTTCTCCTAGCTGAAGTAAAAGCACAGGTTTTCTGTTTAAATCACAACTGGGGGAAGAGTGGGGAAGATGGATTAGAAACAATCATTGAGTGGTTTCCCAGGAAAAACCCACAAGCCCCACAATACAACAGCTCAGGAGTCAAGTCCTTGCATGTTGTGACCTCTTCCGCTAAAGTACAGAACCAGAGTTCTGGGACACAGTCTTTGATTTGCTTCACTTAAGGCCCAATGATTTCAGAGTTTTGATTAAGCTCCATTGTGAGTTCTGACTCCCAAGCCAGAGAGTCAGCTCTTGAGAAAATGAAATTGTTAGTATATGTGTTTTATATATCATATCGATTAATATGAAAATTATAAATTCCTTTCTTAAGGTCATAGTGTAGTTCAACTCTCTCACCTGTTAGATGTTGACACTAAAGCCCAGGAGGGCCTTGCCCAACATCACACAGATAAGTAAGAAGCCAGACTGGAATATGAACTCAGGCCCTTTGACTCCAAATTCATCTTTCTTTCCATTGCACTATGTTGCAAAATGGGCCTGAACTTCTCTGAAAGAAAGATAAGTAACATTTATCTTTTTGGGAGACTCCTAAAATCCTTTAAAGTCATCCCTACTTCATGTCTGCTATGCATTTATGCTTTAGGGATTTAAAAGAGAGAATGCATAAGTTGTCTGAGTTCCCAGGAGAGCAAAAGTAATATTACTTACCACTTACTATTGAAACCCTTTTGAACTTGCTTCAGAACTTTTTCCCTGGAAGGATGTTGTTCTTTCCAGGAAGGTTCATTTTCTGACCTTTCTCTCTAATATTTTTTGTAGTGGGGTGGTATTCTGACACAGCTGAATAGATTTCTGTAGATTTCTCTAAGTCTGTGCCTTTGATATGCTATCTCCTATATAATTCCCTTCCTCTTCAATTTCACCTTGGAAGAGTGATTATCTCAGCTTGAGTGCCACCTCTTAAAAACATGTTCTGATCCCTCCATTTACAAATGTCCTTTCCTCCAATTATTTTGCATATATTTTAATTTAATTATGTTTATACACAAATGTATATATGTATATGTAGTGTGTGTATATAAATATATAAATGTGTATATAGACACATACATGTGTATTGTGGAAACTATCAATAGATACCTATACCTATTGATCAATATATTAGATATATTGATAATATACATAATATATATATTGATCTATAGATAGATAAATAGATTATCCTGATAGGAAATTTATATATAGTTTCCCCTGAGAGACTGTAAACTCTTTGAGAACACAGATGGTTTGGTAGTTCATTTTATAACCTTATTACCCAGCACAGTTGCCTGACCCATATTTGGTACTTAATAAATGCTTCTATGAATCCACGAATGAAAGAATTCAGACCGATGCATATAGATACTCATTTTCACATTAAATATTTATATTTGAGCTACGACATAAGTAAAAGTCTTTAGTTACATGAGCAAAATTTAAAAAAGGAAAAAAGAAAATGGATTGGCACAAGTGAGGTACGTCTCATGTGTTCCCTTGGTGTCCTCATAAAGTCAAGAGAAAACAGTCTCCCTGCACTTTGTGCTGACTGCCTCTGGCAAACTCATGGTAGCACATGGGCCAAGATCCTGCAGAGTGGGCAGGAATGAAGAGGTTGGGATCAGCCTCATCAATGGCCTCATAGATGAGGGAAGGATACTCCTCTCCTCTGACTCTTGTAATTTCTAGTTTTTCCAGAGCCAGTTTAAATGTCACTAACTATAACAGATCTTTCCTGATTCCACCAGGAGGGGGTAAGGCAGGGCAATTGGGGTTAAGTGACTTGCCCAAGGTCACACAGCTAATAAGTGTTGTGTCTGAGGCTGGATTTGAACTCAGGTCCTCTTGACTTCAGGGCTGGTGCTCTATTCACTGCACCACCTAGCCGCCCCTCCCACCAATAACTTTAGATTTGCTCTGTTCATATTTGCATTTATGTATCTGTGCAGAGGCAGCATAGCATAGTGAAGAGAAAGCTGGCAGAGGAGTCCCAAAGATCTGGGTTTGAGCCATATTTCTCTTACATATGGGCTTTATGAGCCTGAGTGCTGGGTGAGGAGTCAGGAAGTCCTAGGTTTAAATCCTACCCAAGACACCAGCTGTGTGAACCTGGGCAAGTCACTCTCTGGGCCTCGCTTTTATCAACTGCAAAATGAGAGAGGTCTAAGTTCCCTTCCCACTATAAATCTATGATTCTAGTATCTTATGAATTAAATTATTTTCTTGCGATGCAGAGATTGGGTAAGCTATCCCTATTAGCGAGCCACATTTTATCAAATATCAACAAAGTATGAGGTAAAAAGCAAGAGACATAAAATCACAGTCTTGATTTGTGTGTCATTGAGAAGAACATTGGGTTCTGAAACAGAAATGATGTCATCAGAAAGGTATTGCAAACATTTGTTGCCAGCATCCAACTTGGGGATTTTGATTGGCTTTGCCAGCACGAGACAAAATTTCTAGAACTTGGCTTCAAATTCTTTTTGGAACAACAGATGTCACAGCCCAAACTGGATGTTGGTCCGGTTTCTCAGCTTCAAGCAACATCTATGCTTGAAGCCTTGATTGTCTGGGTTCAAAATCAGAACTCAGGTATTAAAGACACTCCTCCCCCCTCATATCAACAAGTCTCCTTTAACCCCTTCCTCAACTAGAGATAAAATGTCCCTCTGTAGTTCCTTCTCCATCAGTTTGGATTGTCCAAGGAATCTCTTCAGTTGTTTCCTATATAGGAAAAGCAAATGAACAATATTCAAATTAACATCAGAAGTAGCTATTGCCACACTGGGTTCTTTATCATCAGGCATGTCAGAAAAATAAAAAAAGTATTATCTGGCAATTTTTTTTCGGTCCCACAAGTGACCCCATGAACCTCTTCCTCCAATGAACTCAGGATACAACTTGCAAGCAATCCTTATTGGTTTTCATTGTTACTTGTCCTTACATGTGGTTCCCCAACAGCCAGGTTGCCAGCAGGAAATGAAGCAGGTTCTTTACTCTATCTCCACACCTTAGATGTGCTAAAGCTTTCCTTTTTTTTTGCATTTTGAAAGGTCTTTCACTACTGAGCAGTATAGTTGAAACATACAAGGGTTAAAATAATAAATGGAAGGAAAACATCCAGATTTCATAGGACTATCAGTTAATCGTAGTTCTAAATAAAGCTGTCCTTTAAAGTAGGTCTCATTCTTGCTTAGTTTGGAGTCCCTTCAAGGGCCTCCCTACTGATCTTTGTTTGACCCAGTCCCTTCTTCCAGCTCTCATTTTTGGAACTAACTTTCTGATGTAAGAGAGAAGAATTATCTCTCAGACTAGGTTCTCTTAGAATCTTACCTCCCCTTCTTTTTGCCAGAGGAAATAGAATTTTTCAGTACTCTCTCTAACCTATGAGTTTTATCAGTAGCATTTCAGACTTCAAGATGGCATAATAGGAGCATATGGACTAGAGCATATAACTAGGACTAGAAAGAATTAATTTGTGTCTCAAGGAGGTATTTTAGACTGTCAGTCTTTAATCTAAATGGCCTCCTGCTTTAGGTAAGGAAGTCTCCTAGGTAATTTCTCCACAATTTTTACAGCAGGCAGACTTATGAGGAAGGGAGCCAAGATACATTTGGAAACCTAGTATAGGAGGGCTCTCCCCCTCTCTTCTCCTTCACTCCAGAGCCATTCCCATCTTTGTTTTCTTAGTGGAAGTCTATTATAGAATTATAGAATGTTAACTATGGAAGCAATTCAAGAAATCATCTAATCCAACCTCTTGATTTTACAGATAAGGACACTGGGGGCCATAGAGGCACTATGAACTTCCCAAGATCACACAACTAATTGTGTCAGATCTGAGACTTGAATTCAGGTCTTGTAACATCAGTTCAGGTGTTCTTTCCACAATATACAATAACTCAATGCACAGATTTCCTTATGAGGGTTTAGGTAGCAAAGGCTGAGACTAGGAAAGATTCTTAGTGCTTAAGTTGAATTCCAAGGGATGAATATGAATTCAACAAATGGAAAGAAGAGAGATAATTTCAGGGATAGGTAACACCTTGAGCAAAGGAATTAAAATATAAAAGTATGGGGGGGGATGGGACCAGGGTGGGTGCAGGGATTTAGAATGGATGGTTAGTAGCCACATTTGGCTTAAATGATAAAAATTTAGGATAAGAGATAAAGCTGAAAAGGTAGGATGGCGCCATATTATGGACCTCCTTGTATATAGGCAAAGAAATATGAACTATTCTTGGTTTAAGTAGAAGAAAGACAACCATTGAGAAGACAATGTGCCATTTGTTTCAAACTCTATGAGAAAACGAATCTATAACTAAAGAGTATCTTTACCATGGCAGTCATAATTGTCCATGCCAATTAGCCCATTCCTGAGGCTTATTAGCTCCTGAGCTACTTTGTACTGAAGTCTAGGGATGTAGGGCACAATGAACAAAAGCCTCAAATTTTCTAAGACAGTTTCAGTTTCAAGAAATACATACAATATTCTTAAAGTGACTTTGTAAAAGGACTATCTTTAAAAAGACCACATATACCTATTTGGGGTTTGAAAAATATAATCAATGTTGACATGGATGAGTCTGTTGACAGAGGACAGAAGTAATCAGAAGGTCATAGAATGGTGTCTGGAAAACCTCAGCCCCAGCGGCATGTAAATCATGTAAGTGTATGCAAATGTTTATAGAGAACCAGCTTTAGTGTCTCTTTAGGAAATAATTTCCATTTCTACTCTTGTTACACAGCTAACACAAAAATAAATTAATATCTTGAAATGTATCAAATGTCATTTTCAGATTAAAACTTCACCTCTACTTCATTATTTCTGATTTTGACTGCTTCGGAATCTGGATAAAGTCAGTTTTCTTTATTCTACATCTGACACTCTCTCTCTCATTCTCCTCCAGCTCACTTGCAAAATGAATACAAAGCTAAATAAAATAATAAAGATGAGGAAAAAAAACATATACGACATGCAGTTGAAACAATATGATCCTCATGTATCAAAAACAAATTTTGATGAAGACATATGGGATATGGACAGAAGAAAGGATATAAACATAGAATATAGTAATTTCACATCAAAGTTTGATAACCATAAATCAATTGCCATAATAAGACTAAAAGGCCCCAAAACAGAGAGCTATAGAAGTAAAAGGAAACATTAATTTATGATGGTATCTCATTTGCACAACCCTATGGAGAAGAATACTAGATTTTGAGCACTATCAAATCATAGAAGAGAAAAGAAAGAAGTTAAAATCAACTTAAAGGAAATTGAAAAGAAATGGAAGTTAAAATCAATTTAAAGGAAGTTTGGATAGAGACTCAACTAAGCAAATTCATGCCAAGAACATTTAAGAATTTAAATGGAAGGACAGCAGAAGAAAAATGGAAAAGATCTTCAAAGTCTTTTAAAACAATTTTTTTTATCATCAAGAAGGATTGATCCACTATACTTAGACTCTAATATCACAGTCCTGTAAAAACTTATATGAAAGGTAGAATACTATAGAAAACAAAGAAGGGAAAAGCAGTTGGAGCAGACCAAGTGTGAATAGGGAACAGTCAAGTTGGAAATAACCCAGTTGGGAGGACATTTAAAGATGATTGAAAACAATTCTGCAGGAGGGAAAGACACCATATAATGGCAAAAAAAAATACAAGGACTTGTTATTGAAAAAGTGACTAAGAGAAAATCAGGAGCTAATAAACTAGAGTCCTACTTTTCCATCTGTATAAAATAATTATGAGACTAATTCATACATGTATTCAGATCATCCTCAATGAGAGTGTTAGTAGGAAATAGGTAAAGCAGAATTATCACCTTAAAAGTTCTCTCCCAGAAAGGTACCTCCAATTTATACATCAATATTATTTAAGATTCCTTGAATATTTTATTCAAGATACACTTGAAAAGTGAATAATAGAGAAAACATACTTGATGATATTCTGACCACAGTACCAGGAGAGCCGTAAAACAGGGAGACGTGGGCCTGATGGTCATTTTTTTGTCATTGTAATTCAAGTGATCTTCTGCATGGTCCAAGTTGGAAAGGAATTACCTGTGAATTTTGAGGTCTCCCAGATGTTCCTGTTTGCAGATAACGTTGTTACATTGGTTTTATCAAACCCTGTAAATCCCCCTGGAAGAGAGCTACTATATAGCTCATATGTATATAAGCATGTATGCATGTATATATGTCAGATATATGTATTATGTATTGTGTGTGCATGTATTTATGTGTTTTACACCATGGAATAAAGAGCCAACTTCAAATCCAAGATGGCCTGGGTCGAAGCCATGTCTTCTGGCACTTTCTGGCTGTATGACCCTGACAGTCACTTAATTTGTCAGTTTTCTAGGCAGTTTTCTAAGATGATAAGTTGCCAAGAATTTGATGACCTACATTGATAGGAGTTCCCTATGACAGTGAAAAAACAGGTCCAATTCCTATACCTGTGTGTGTACATGTGTGCATGCATGTATGTATGTGTGTGTGTATGTGTGTGTGTAACTTGGACATATGGCACTAATGGATAATAAAATGGGACCAGAATTAAAATGGGGAGAGGGATGGGGATGGGGACAGAGGGATATGTTGGATTATCTTTAAAATTTGAAAAAATTTCCTTTTGGACCCCTAACTTTTCTCAGAAACATATTCCACGTCTTTTTAAACTTTATTTATTTTTAGTTTTCAACATTTACTTTTATAAGATGTTGAGTTCCAGTTTTTCCAGCTCCACTCTCCCCAAGATGATATGCAATCTGATATTGGCTATACATACACAATCATTAAACACATTTCCATATTAGTTGTATTGTGAAAGAAGAATCAGAACCAAAGAGAAAACCATATGAAAGAGGAAAAAAAAGAGAGAGAGAAAATAGTATGCTTTGATCAGCATTCAGACTCCATAGTTCTTTCTCTGGATGTGGATAGGATTTTCCATCATGAGTCTTTTGAAATTGTTTTGGATCATTGTATTGCTGAGAAGAACTAAGTCTACCAGAATGGATCCTTGCATAATGTTGCTGTTATTGTGTTACATTGTTTTCTAGGTTCTGTTCACTTCACTCAGCATCAGTTCATGTAAATCTCTCCTGGTTTTTCTGATGTTCTCCTACTCATCATTTCTTATGGAACAATAGTATTCCATTACATTCATATACCACAACTTGTTCAGTCATTCTCACATTGAGGATGCCCCATCTTTTTCATATTAATATTCTCACCTTGAGAGACAGTGTGGTATACTAGATAAATAGCTATGGCATACAACAAAGGACAAAGTAGAAACATCAGTCTCAGGAAAGGATGCCATCCGGGAAATGAATAATTAAAAAATAAGATGGGCTGGTCACACATGGAAATCCAAAGTTGACTAGGGGATAATCTATTGGTAGCCTCCTGATGAGAGGAGAAAGTAGGGAGGGCATCCAACACATTGGATAAAAGCCCTGTGACAACTTATGGGAAGACAAAGGTTGGAATCACACATGATGTATAAGTATGTGTAGGCTGCAACCCAGAAGCAACACCCACATTAATGACATCATAGGTCCATTTGAGTGTCTCGCTATTGAGTGGTAGCCAGCCTAGTTGAAATGATAGGTGGGCAATCAGAATAAGATGATGAAGGCAAGATGGTATAATAAAGTAGATGAGCAAGAGACCCAGAGTCTCTTTGTGGCTCTGCCCTGTTAGGCTTGTTGGGTGTTAGAACATGGGCCATGAGGAAGTGGTGAAGAGAGCAGAGACAGAGACAGAGATGGAGAGACAGAGAGAGTCCATGGACATAAGAGAAGACTGATAGTTTAGAAGGTGAGAATAAAAGGGAAAAGAAAAAGAGGAACTGAGAAAAGGAGGGAAACAGATCTCTCTTACTGCTACTTTTATTCCTATCCCCTACCCTCACTCAGTTTTACCATCCAGGTGTCAAGCTTTACCTGACCTCCCCATCCTTTTCCTAACTTGACCCGTCCCTGTCCTATTACTGAAGCAGTGCTTGATCACAGCACCCCACCTTTCAGTTCCTATTTCCTAAAATGAAATTGTATTTGAAAAAGGCAAGGAGTAAATAGAAAGATCAGGACTCAGAATAATGAAACAAATCATGATGCCAAAAGTAGCTACCTATACTTTTAAGGTTTGGAAAACTGCTTTTTAAAATTGGTCTCCCAAAGAGTAAAGTAAAAGCATTTGGGCAATTTTAGATGGGTGACTGTCACATTCCATGATCCTTAACATGGCATTTAAATAGTCTCAAGGTAGTTAAAGAAATTTCTTTAAGAATTTAAGAATCAAACTCATTCTTTCCCATAATGTAAGTCCTTCAGAATTCTAGTATAAAATAAACCATTATTTTATAATATGTGGACTAAGGATAAAAATAATGTCTACTCTCTTTGAATCTATACCTGAAAGTGTGAAAGGCCTACCAATGTTCCAAAAAAAAGCATCATGGGAGTCTGTCAGAATTGAGACTGGAACCATCATATCTCAGAACAACCCAAGGGCAAGGAAGACAGGGTTGGAAGCATATATAGCATGAGACAATGAAAAGAAGGCTGGATTTGGAGTCACAGGGTCTGGTTTCCACTTTTAACATACTACTGTGTGATTATGGACAAATCACTGAAGCATTCCAGGCCTCAGAGTGCAGTTCAGGCATGGGACAGCCTAGGCAACAGCATGGAAACAAGATATGAGTGCCAAACTCTAGAGAAAATAAGTCGGTCAATTTGACTGAAGTGTTGAGTTCATGGATGAGAGTGATGAACAGCTGACATTTTTCCCCCCTTTCTACTTGCTGCCATTTTTTTTATTTGAAGGATCTCAGTTTTCTTATCTATAAAATGGGGAAATTGGACTAGATGATCTCTAAGCATCTTTTTCAGCTCAAACAATTTATGCTTCTGTGAAAAGGCATATAAATATGCAAAGGATTTATAATCTTGTTAGCTTTGTAACTTCAACCTGTCTTTGACTTAGTAGTTAAATTTTAGGGAGTTGCTTGAAGAATAGAGAGCTTAAGTGATTTGCTTAGGGTAATGCCAGAAGTATCAGAGGTGGGGTTTCAACCTACATCATTTCAGCTTCAGGTCCTGCTCTCTAACCGCTAATACAATGCTACTTCCATGCAAAAAGCTGTCATTAAGAAAATTAATGTTTGCATGCATAATTGATATTTATATATGTATATATATTTATATATATTATATATACATATATATACTTATAATATATGTGTATAATTTAATTGTTTGCCTTCTCAGTGGGTAGGGGAAGGGGTTGGGAGCGAGTGTTGGACATCAAAATCTGAAGAAAAGCATAATGTTATAAATGAATATTTTTTAGAAAGAAAAAAATAAAATTAATGGCTAAATTCCTAACCTCCAGACTACCCTCTCCAGCTGACTACTGGATATGTTTATTTGGATGTCCTGTAGACATCTTCAACTTAACATGATCAAGAGAGAAAGCATCGTCTTAGCACCCCTCACCCCCACCCTGCAATCTTCCTGACTTTCCTGTTCCTGTCAAGGGTACCACCATCCTCCCAGTCACTCAGACTCAAAATCTAGGTGTCATCTTCAAATTCATTCTCTCTCACCTCTCATACCCAATCAGTTGTCAAGTACTTCCAATTTTATTTTTTTTAACATATCTCCTATAGTCCTTCCTCTCTCTTTCTCCTTAATATTGACCCCATCCTGGCACAGGCCCTCATCGTCTCCTGCTTAGATTGCTAGAGTAGCTTTCTGATTCTAGCATTCTCTCCCCATTCAATAAATTCTAGTGGTTCTCTATCTCGACTCCAGGATTAAGTATAAACTCTTCTGCTTGGCATCCAAAGCTCTTCATAATGCAGCTTCTTCCTACCTTTTCAGTATTTTTTACACCTTACTCAATCCCCCAATCCTTACCCCATGCCCTCCACAGTCTAATCATTGTGGCCTCCTTTCTTCTCCTTGCAAAAGTCCCTCCATCTCCAAACTGGGCATTTTCACTGACTCTCTACCATGTCTAGAATTCTGTTCTTCCTCATTTTCCTTTATGGAAAGATGTGTCCTACTTTGGTCATCTCTTTTGGGTACTGAGCAAGGGGTAGCCATGAATTTCCATGACTGAAAAAAGCAAGAGACTATTTGTCTAACTACATGGAGAATGAGAGACTTTCTTCTCCCTGCAAAATATACCACATTGAAGTTAAGGTATATCAATATTAATGTGATTTTCATACTAGAAGACAAAAGACAAATCCCAAAGCTACTCTATTTCTCTAGTACTAAGAAAGGAGAGAACTAAGAAGAATGGATGGTTCACTGAATCCTATCTTTGAAGTCATTTGGCTAAATTCAATTTGCAGGATATTCATCTTATATTTGTCTTAATTAAGCAAACCAGATAATGATGTTAACCAGAAAAGGCTTTGATGAATAAGATATATTTTCCTCTAGAGAAGACAGATGTGGCACAAAAGCTGGAGTTGATAGGCCTCCCTTGGCAGGCCAACATAAGGAGCTTCAGGGCTCAAAGCTATGTAGATAACATTTTAGCCTTTCTGTCAGGTGGGGGCAGGTGTTGGGGGATACCTTTCTGACCTTATATCCCTACATCTTGTTTCACAAAAGACAAGAAAGGGTAAAGTGAAATAATGAGCCTTTAGAACAAAGTGGGAAGGGGAGAAAAAAAAATCTGGTTTATTTTTCTTCTTTCCTTTGAATTTCTATGAAATGCCTTTCTACCTAGTAATTTCATTGCTAGGGCTTTATCCCAGAAGCATAATAAAAAGGGGCAGGGGAGGGAAGTACTCAGCCATATAAAATATTCATAGCTGCTCTATTATAAATAGCCAAAAAATAAGAAATATGAGACATGCCCGGAGGTTGTGCTGGTGCGTGTTTAGGGTGCATGGTTTGCTTTTACACTGTGCATTGCCCCCTTCACCTTATTTCCACTGAGGGAAATAAGAAGAGCCATGGTAATGGGTACCCACACTCTCTACCCCGTAATTGGAAATAGCCCTAATAGCCAATGATTAGAGAAAGACTAGATAAATTAAGCTCTATTAACATAATATAATATTAGGGTGCTAGAAAAAGATAAATGTGAATGAAATATGAAGAAATATATAGGAAGTGATAGAAAGAAAAATCAATAAAGGAACAACTATATATACATTGGCTACATATGGAAAGAAGGAAGAAATTAAGGAAGGAAGGGATGAAGGAAGAAAAGAAGGAAGGAACAAAAGGAAGGAAGGAAGGAAGGAAGGAAGGAAGGAAGGAAGGAAGGAAGGAAGGAAGGAAGGAAGGAAGGAAGGAAATAAGGAAGGAAGGAAACAAAGTCCATCCTCCACTCAAACTGTAACAGCTCCCATATACGCCACCCTTCTCTCCTCTGATACTGACATCATATTTGTTCAGGCTCTCAGCACCTCACACCAAGATGATTACAATAGCTTCCTACATGGTTTCCCTGACTCAGGTCTCTTCCTGCTTCAGCCCATCCTCCACTCTGCTGTCAAATAAATCTTTCTAAAGTTCAGGTCTGATCATGTCAACCCTTTCCCCCCAATTTAATAAACTTCAATTGCTCCTTATAACCTTCTGGATGAAATATAAAATCTTCTGGCTTTTAAAGCCCTTCAAAACCCCTCCCCCTCCTTTCTTTCCAGTCTTATGACATTTTATTCTGTTCCCCTGCTCCCATCCATGTACTTTGTGATACAGTGAGACTAACTTCCGTGCACAAAACACCCCATCTCCTGATTCCTGATTCTTCCATTGTGCCTTCCTGATTCCTTTGTGCCAGGGTGGTGATCTGATTCCTAAACTCTTCATGTATTTCCCTGTTCAATTCTATTTGGCTATAGTTATGCCCTAGCAACAAAATTATTTGTTTCTCCCTTCATTGATCTTTATCCAGACAGCTTTCATTATTCTTTCCTTTTCTGGGTGCTCATTTCCTCACATGAGTATACTTTCTTAAAATACAATGCTATCCTTTCCCTACACTTTTTATCTATATTGTTTCTTTTGAATAAAGTAGGGCTATATTCCAGTCTCAGTGATCATTATGAAGACAAATTTACCACCTTTCATTTGTATTTATTCTTACTTGTATATTAACTTTGGGTATTGGAATATATAAGTGAGAAGTCATGGATTTTACTAATTGCTCCTTTCTAGTATTTTCTTTTTTGTCTCTTGTGAACTTCTGACTAACTCAACTATTATTTTTTCTTCATCATGTTAGCTACTCTCTATGGTATCTAAATTAGTGGTTATACACAGTCATATTTTTTTCTGCCCTAAAGCTTAAATACTCCCTCATGGGAAATGAACAGAAATTCTAGAGCTGGGGTTTAGGTTGTAGCAAAAATACTAGGCACTAAGATGAAGTTACTAGATCCTATGGAATTCTGGATTCATCTGTCTCTGCCCTATACTACACTCTGAGTGTAACCTGCTGAATAAGGAAGATTTTAGGTTTTTTTGCTCTCCTTGGTATAACAATTTATTTGCAGTGATTAAACTTACATATGAAAGTATCTATCTTTTACTTCAACAACTCATTTACATTGGGTAAATTGGAATGATTTTAATTGTACAGTATACATTATTTATTTTAGACTTTCAACAAGATTTGTATTTTTTAAAAAGTTTTTTTGATGCTATTAGTCATGTCATCACATTAATTTATGGCTTTATTCATTCTGTATCCTCTCTCCAATGAGCTTCCCCTTGTAACAAACATTTTAAAAGAAAAAGAAATAAACCAACTGATAAATTGGTCATATCTGAAAGTACATATGCTCTATGCCCATAGTCCTGCACTTCTTAGTGAGAGAACCACCTTGATTAATTTTTATCTATGATCCAACATCTAGTCTAACCCTGTTATTCAATAGATAAGGAAGCTAAGACCTCCTCACTCCATGACTTTTCACTGGCTAACCCTCATGCCTGGAGTATTTTTCTTCCTCATCTCTGATTTCTGGCTTCCTTCAAGACTCAGCCTAAATCCCACCTTCTATAAGAGACTTTTCCTAGTCTCCCCTCCTGCTAATGCCCTTACCTCCCAGTCTCTCTGGGTCTGTCTCTGTTTTTGTCAATACATACATATATGTATTTATATATATATATATGTATATACATGTATATGTACTCATACATATATGTATATTTATATAATACACATATATGGACATAATCTCTCTCTCACACACACAACAGAATTGTTTGTTGTTTTCCCATTAGAATAGGGGCAGGCACCACATTTTTGCTTCTCTTTGTATATTAATCATTTAGCACAGTGCCTGGTACATAGTAAGTGCCTAATAACTGTATGTTGATAAACTTACTGAGTTTGAGTGACTTGTCCACAGTTATAGAGATACTTTTTACTTTCCTCAATTAAATTCTTTAACAATAGATACACAATTATGACCATATAATCATGAATCTCTTTAAATTTTTCTTTCTGATTGAATGAAGAGCAATAATAAAATGCAGGTAACACAAACTTAAAATCAATACACATATATGCAATTAATGTTTCTATAAGATAAAAAAAAAAATAAAAACAACACCTAAAGTAAGCCTATATGAGGAAAATAGGTGTTCAAAATCAAAATCATGTTGGCTAACTTAGGTTAAAGTGACTTGCTTAGTACCAAACACATAACATATGTCAGAGCTGGGATTTCTTTTTTTTTAATTTTTATTTATTTCATTTTTTAATTTATGGGATAAAACAAGTATTTTCATAACAAAGTATATTTTTTTCAAAAAGATTGCATATTAAACAGCCAGTCTATTATGTATAACTTTTTGTGTAAAACACTTTTTATAAAAATAAAATCAGATTTAAATAATTTAAAAAATATTAATTGTTCATGGGTAGGCAGTGCCAATATAATAAAAATGACAATTTTACCTAAACAATATATAATATACTATAATATAGTATAGTGTGGTATACTGTGATATAATATAGTATAATATAATGCAATATATTATACTATATTATATTGTTATGTTATATATTCAATACCATTCCAATTAAATTACCAAAAAATTATTTTTACTGAATTAGAAAACATAATAACAAACTTCATTTGGAAGAACAAAATCTCAAGAATATCAGAGTTGGGATTTGAACCCAATCTGAATCTAAAACTTTCCATTATACCACTCCCTGGGTGGAGGTAATCTGAATCTCCTTTGCTTCAGTTTTCTCTCTCTTACTGAATTTACATATGCATCTGTCTCTTTAAAGTTTAACATTATTAAGTAAAATTGAATTAGCAGTTCAGGTGACAAGGAGAGGGCCGGGTTCATATTTGACACCAGACCTTAAGAGTTTGGAATCATGGTATATTCAATCCTATTTATTTCTTGAATATAGAGATGAAACAACTGCCATTTTTGTGTCCCCTCCAATAAGTCACCTTTTTTGCACTGAGCTCGCAGGGCCCAGACTTACTTGCTGTGTGCTACTTGTGACCTCTACTTTCCATGAATTATTGCCTTCAGCTGAGCCTCCTGATGGGCTCCAGGATCATTCAGCAAACCAATATGGTGTCTCTTCACTGAGGCAACTGAATTGCTTACTTTTTCAATAAACATCCCACTGTTGAAAAACAAGGCCTTCAGGAATACCCGGGTACTTAAAGCTAGAACAACCCAGCTCTGCCTAACTCCACTGAGTACATGAAGGGGCTGAATGGAATCCGTGTGGCATTGTTCCTAGGTTTGGCACAGACAGTCCACGTAATGTGATAATCCCTGTGGGCCAGCCTCTAAGAGACAACCGCCAACATACCGTTCTCAAGAATAAACTTCTGACCTCCCAGCTTCCCTCACTTCTTTCCCTTTCCCCCAAACCATTTTATTTTAAAATGTGAGCTGTCATAAATTATTCTTTATTCTTTTGTAGGGGGTTTGACTCCTGGGTAAATTGCTGTGGTTAGAAAAGGGGGAGAAAGGGAGAGGGTGGAGGAATCAGGGCATCTTAGTTTGGCCAAATAGATGAAGCAAAACCCAAGAAAAGCAGAAAAAGACTGGAGAAAAAAACAATATAGAAGAGAGTATCAAAAAGGAGGAAATGTTTTTTTCTCATGTAATTTTAAGCTGCAGGGTACATAGTCAGTTTGGGACTTGGATCTGGGTGGTTTTCCTTTCTGTTGCTGAACTTCCCCAATGAGTGGACTTGAAGGTAGATACTTTGGCAATAGCTGTGCTGGCTACCCTGAGATGTTCACAACTGCTATGAGGTACAGCGGAGAAGGCAATGGGTATAAGATCAGGTGATATGGGTTCAAATTTTATTTCTGATATGAATTTACCTATGTTACTGTCAGCAATTTACTTACCATATCTCGACCAAAGTTTTCTCATTTGTAAAATGAAGGAGCTGCACTAGATGGCTGCTGAAATCCTTGTTAGCTCTATATCTATGATTGTACAATGCAGACAATTTATAATCCATGGAGAGTCTTCATGGCATGTCTCCAAGCATCCAGAAATAACCCCTTACAATATAGAATAGAGTTTCACGAACTGAGCTTTCCCTGGGTTCCAAAGGGCTCTCTATAATTACTGCAGGTCACAGGTGAGCCAATTGTATCAGATTCTTCCTGATGCTAACATTAAATGTATGTCCTCCTGTAGCATGGATATATATGAAAGAGAAGAGAAAAAGGGAAGAAGGTAAATGTGAAATGAGGAATCAAAGCCCTGTGTACTTTTCTTCATGCTGTATATTAGTTCTTTAGGAGTATTATCCTGCTAATATGGAAATATGATTTACATGATGCAATATGTAATCTATATCAAATTGTTTACTGTCTTAGGAAGGTGGGACATGAAAGACGGAGGGAAAAAACTTGGAATTCAGTTTAAAAAAAATCAATGTTATGAATTGTCTTTATATGTAATTGGGAACAAGCAAAATACAAAAAAAAAAAAGAAGAAAGAGTATTGTCATGAAAAGTTTGGCTATTCGGGTAAGTTCAGAAAGTACAAATATTCTTTTTCAGACTGAACCTGTAAAAACATTGGTAGAGAGAACATTTCATGAAGAAATTCCCTCTACCTTTGATCCATAACTGCTCAACAATGTAGTCTTACAGAGTTTCTTGGGGCTCTGAGAATTAAGTGACTTGCCCATGGTAAGACATCAAATAGGAGTTGGATGCCAGCCTTGAATTCAGATATTTCTAACTCTAGGAATACCTCTCTCTCCATTACCTTAGGCTGCTTCCCAACCCCAAATATCCAACCAAAATGTCAAGTTTCCCTCTTTTCCCAAAACTCCTTTTGAGATCTCCATCCCTCCATTCATTTTTTATTTATCCTTCTTGTAGGTTTCCATGATCTTACATCTTTCTTCAACCTCCATAAAACTTCCTTTTGGGTTCCTGAATGCTCATATTATTGTGACTCAGTGGTCTCACTTATTCTCAACTTCGACTAATATACTTACTTCTCAGCAGTGACCAAAAATGTTTCCTGGTCTAGGAAGCTGCTGCATATTTTTCCCCTTCTCTCCTTGGGAGGCAGTTGGGTTCATAAATCTGGAATCAGATGTGGGATGGAATCCCAGGACAGCTAATCAGTTAATCAACAATCAATTAAGAATCTGTTAAGCACATAAGATGTGCTACGCATGGTACCAAGTGCTGGGGACACAAAGATGAATACAAAACAATGTCTGTCTTCCAGGATCTCATGCTCTATATTGGGGAAAAGGAGTATAGGATATACATACATACACACATATATACACACACGTACACACATGTGATTATATGTATATATGCATATATATACATTTATGCCAACTACAAATTAAATAAATGGAATCTCAAGGTGGCACAAACATTTGTGTGTGTGTGTGGGGGAAGATGAGGAAGGGTATCATATATCATGAGCTTTGAAGGGATTCTAAGAGGAGGTGAAGAGAGAAGGCATTCTAGGCGTGGGTCACATATGTGTCAACATGGAGAGAGGGTGGCATGGCATGTGTGAGGATCAATCAAATGGCCTGTGAATGAAAGGAAATAATGTGTAATAAGCCTAGAAAGGTAGATTGGAGGAAGCTTGTGAAAGGCTTTAAATGTCAAACAGAGGAGTATCTACTTGGTCCTAAACTCAGTAGGAAGTCACCAGTGGGTTTGTTTGTTTTGAGAGTGACTTGGTCACACCTGGGCTTTAGGTATGTCACTCTGGAAATAATGAAGACCAGAGTGAAGGAGACTCATTTCACTTCTTACTGATTTTCTGTTTCCTAATCTATAAAATTAAGGGATTAGGCAAAATGATATCTAAAGTTCATTCTAACTCTAAAGTCAACAATACCCCCCCAGTGATTGCAAAATTGTAGTGTTTAAAAATTGATTACCTCTCTTCCATACCATACTCTACTCAATTCCCTCCTGTAAAAGTATATTCATTTCTCCTTTGATAGCTCATATTGGGAGGTTAGAGGAAAAAGTTAACCTTTAAATATTGAGTCTTCTTATCCTATATTTTGATCTCAATGCCTGTAAAAAGTACAATGCATGTAAGTGCTTTTGTAATTGCCATTCAGAGACAGAGAGGGTGATGGGCGCAAGCCAATAATACTGCTGCTCAAGGTGGGAATTCTAGCAATGGAATGGATAAAGAACCTCTTCTGAATTAAAAGTACACTGCTATCCACCAATCCAATTGGTTAAAGTGACTAACACTAGGAGAAAAAGGCTGAATCCTTTTGCCAACCTGAGATAAAGTGAATGAAAACTCTATTTTGAGATGCACCCAGTTGGTAGATTCTGGCCCTCTGCAACTAGCATCTTTCCTTTCTCCAAAACTATCAGCCACACAAAATCATTAGCAGCATTGTCTGGACATATATTTTGGAAGATGAAATATGCAACTCATTATTATTGTACATTTATGCTATAACCATCATTATATTATGCAACTTCACACAATGAGAAAATTGTTTTAGGGTGAAGCCTGGATCACTCTCTTGAGTGAAAGGAGCCCTTTCTGCATGGGGAGCTTTTCTTCCCGCCATCTTTCTCAAGAGGTTCCTCCATCTGCTCACTCTCATTCCATCTTAGTCACATGCTTCGATGAGAGCCCAGATTTACATAATTGACTATTCTGGATTGGAATAGATGCATCTTAACCCAGATTAGGAGGCACATGCAGTGAAAAGTCTACACGGGTGATATGTGCTTTAAGATGCCTCATTGTTAGTTTTTTCCTTCCTGATCATCTCAGGGGATTTCCATTGTTGTTGCCTTTTCATTCACTGTGCCTTTTTTCCCTTGTTTCATTAACTTGATTATATTCTTCAAGCACACCATTATAGACTTCCTCTTTGTGTTCTCTTCTGTGGGAATCTTTAATTAGAATCCTTCAGATTTCTCAACATAGAAACCTAATGTTTTACACTGGGCAAGTTTAATGAACTAAGTTTAATGAATCAATTAGTCGCTGTCTCAACCATGATGCTTAATTGGGGAAAAGAAAACTGGTGATGATTTAGAGGAATAAGGTGACGTATAGGAAAAAGACTGGATTCTCACTTCAACATTTTATTTTCAATGAGGGACAGGTTAGAGTCACAACTATATGGATTGCTTAGTCACAGCTCTGTCTGAATGAAGGAGAATACACCATGTGACTTTACTCCCTATCTTATGGACTCAATGGAATTAAGTATAATTGCGTATGAATTTCTGAGTGTCTCTACCTAGGAAGTCATGTGATTAGGAAGGGGAAGTTAGAGTATTGACTTGAGAATGAGTGGATATGTAGCAAGGAAAAAGTAGAAAATAAAAGTTTGAAATATGGGAAGGCATTTTTCTAAGGGGATATAATTCTACCCTTTGTAAAAACATCACCTTTTTGTACAAAAGTCTCTTAATTGGCTTGGTAACATCTAGTTTTAGGTGGAAAGGGAAAAGAGGTGGAGATTGAAGACCAAACAATAATTTTATTGTTGGAAAATGCCTCATAAACATTTTCTTTGAGTCTACATTTGTAGACCTGACACTAAAAAAAATTATCCTTCCTTCCCATATTAAAAAAAAAAACTGGTCTTCATTTCCAGATATACCATTTTAAAACTGATTTTTAATGTCAAAAAATACTATAAAAATCTAGCATTTTATTTTATTTTATTTTTTAAAGCAATTTGGGTTAAGTAACTTACTCAAGGTTACACGGCCAGTTTTTTTGTGTGGATGATAAGTATCTGAGGCCGGGACTGAACTCGGGTCCTCCTGACTCTGGGCCTGGCACCCTTACTGCACCACCTAGCTGCCCCCAAAATCTAGCATTTTAATCTAAATATAGCTGTTATTTTTGAAAGTAAAGAAATAAAAATTTAAAAGTCAGTACCAAATTTTAGTAGAAAACCTCACAGAAGTCAGGAGAGTTTTGTTGAATACACTTTGACCTATATCTGTCACCTTGCCAATCACAACCTACTTCTGGTCTTGTCACCTCTCACTTACATTAGCCTTCTGTTTGGTTACCTTGCATCGAGGCTGGCTCTCCCATATTTAATTTATGGCACTGAGATTCTAAAAGCAGGCCTGACATGGCCCTTCCCTATCTAAGAAGTTCTGGGGGTTATCTCTTCCGTATAGACCCTACCATACCTTTAAGCTAGAGTCCAAGATCTCTTTTTTCTTTCTCATCCAAATTTTTTGAAAAATTTGTCTTCCCTTGTTATCTCCACTTCCTTTCTGCTTTCTCCTCATCCTCTTGCTGTTTTTTGTCCTATCTCAATACTCAAATGAAGCTTCTCCAACCAGTGAATTTTAAATTGCAAATCTGATAGTCCTTTCTCAGTTCTAATCCTTCTTGAACCTTTCTACTGCAGTTGCTACTTTCTCTTCCTGGATGTGCTCTCCTGATTTTTTACTTCTTACTTATTGGACCACTTTTTCTCAGTTTCATTTGCTGGCTCACAGTCTATACAACACCCTTTATTATAGAACTTCTTCAAGTTTCTGTCTTTGGCCCTCATCAGTTCTTAAAAGTTTAATAATAATTTTATTATTATTTAATAATAATTGCCACTCCTTTGTACTGGCTGTCCCCATGCCTAGAATGTACTTAGTCCTTCTTTATATCTCATAGTTTCTCTCTTCTCTTAAAATGTAACTCAGGAACTATCTTCTGCCTGCAGTTTTTGAAGATCCTCTAAGATGCTGATGCCCTATTGTACTGTAGTACCCTGTATTTAATATATGCATGTATGTCTGCATTTATTAATTTTACATTTATGCCTTATTTACATATCTGCATATAGAGGGAGGAGGAACAAAAGAAGAAGAAGGAGGAGGAAGAGGAAGAGGTAAAGGGAGAGAGAGAGAAAGAGAGCAGGAGGGAGGGAGAGACAGAGACAGAGAGATAGAGATAGAGAGACAGAGAGAGAGAATTATATTTGTTGCCTTCCCTGATTAGAATGTAAGCTCATTGCAAACAGGGATGTCCTTTTTTCATTCTTTGCACTTATATTCCCCAGAGCCTAGCACAGCATCTTATACACAGTAGGTGCTTCATAATTACTTGTTGATCAATTCCCTCTAGTATAAGGTACAATCTCTGATTTTTTATTTCAAATTTTTACAAAAGTATCTTTATTTCTAAAGGATAACAAGAGTAAATAAAACATTTTCCCCAATACCTTGGGGATATAATGTCTCTAAATAGTTTCAGTTTCTGGGGGAATAGACTCAATTTCTACATAGAATTAGTCCCATCAATTTTATGTCCAAATGTAGTAGATTTCCTGGTAAATTTTTCTGCTGGGTTGAGGTTATCAAGGTCAGGCCCAAAGATGGAATTTTGACCATTTGGGCATCAATCTTACTTTGGCTACACAGCCTGACTTGTATTCTAAGTGACTCTCCCCAACTTTGAAACTCCCTGAGTCAAAGGCTCCACTCATTTCACCTAGAATATAAAAGAATAAATGAAAAGGTCAAAAACAAAAGTCTTTTTCTTAGAGCTGTAGGATCTCAGATGGGAGAAGACTCTATGGCCTTTTCTTTTCTCTTATGATTTCTAACCTCCCGGATGCCCAAAGGAAGGGAAGATACTCTTTTGACTTTTAGAACCTTTTACAGTATAGTTTCAAATTATTTTTCCAGTATTAATGCAAAGCACTTTCCTCCACACTCTCTATACTCCTTTTAGAAAGGCCTATTTGCTGTTTCCTGTCCACTACATTGTGTGTCCTGTCTCAGTGCCTTTACCCGGCCTGGAATATTCTCCTGCCTTACATTTGTCTCGTGGAATCTCTAACATCCTTTAAGACTCAGGCCAGGTCTGGCCTCTTAGATGATGACTATTCTTAGCCCTCATACACTGCCAACTCTTTCCCCTAGACACTCCTTTGTATATGTTTTGTTTTTAATTTTTCTGTGTATATATTATTTCTTCCCAGTGGGATTTAAGATCCTTGAGGGTAAAGACTGCTTTCCTTTTTTTGTCTTTGTATATCAAATCTGACACAGTGCTTGGTACTGAGAAGGTACTTAATGAATTCCCATTGAATGAATGAATAAATGACTAGGCTAATTTAGCAAGTTGTTGGTACACAGTGCTAAACACAGGGGAGTAATTATTGAATATTGTTTGACAAGAGGTGTTACTATAGTCTTGTCACAACACAGTTAAAAAGGAAGCTCTGTAAAAATAACAAAAAAGGGAAATTCATCTTTCACTTTTCAAAATCTCAGGAAAAGCAAAACAATGTATTGCCTTGTTAATTAGATCTTAAATCTATGGACATATGTTTATATAGAGATAATAGACATCTTAATCAAGAAATATTTATGAAACATGTACTCGGTTTGTTAACACAGAGTGGGAGAGAATGAGAAAGGATGTCTCTATGGAAGATGAGATTTTTTTTTGGAGGGGGGAGGCAAGGCAATTGGGGTTAAGTAACTTGCCCAAGGTCACACAGCTAATAAGTTTCAAGTGTCTGAGGCCAGATTTGAACTCAGGTCTCGTGCTCTATTCATTCTATTCACCTAGATGCCTGCTGAGAATATGGGATTTGAGCTGAGCCTAGGAGGTAAAACTGAGGAGGAAGAGTGTTCCAGGCATGAGAGACAACAAGCAAAAAGATATCAAATCATTAGATGTAGTGCCCTGGGTGAGTAACAGTAAGGATGCCGGTGTAGATTTACTATGGATTTATGTATAAGGGAGTAAGATTGGACTTAAAAAAAAAAAAAACAAAAGTAAAGACTGGAAAGGTAGGAAGGACCCAGATCCATGAAGGACTTTACAATTAGACACACCTATATATAGTATACCCCAAAAGTCTTGTGAAGTTTTGGAAGATAGGACTTTATCTGGAGTATAACATAAGCGTTACACATATTATGATTTGTTAAATTATGTAACTGCTGTGGGGTGAGAAGGTGAGAAGCAGGCAGTTCTTTTTGTGTACCCATTAATGTTCTCACAATAAGCATCTAAATTAAATAACTATGATGTTTCAAAAGTTATATCTAAAATTCTCTTATTAAAGCAAATATTGTAAAATGGATAATGTTAAGGTATAAATGTAGAGTTTAGGCATACTTATCTGTCTGTAGGTATAACAATGGCCACAGGAGGTGGTAGGGAAAATAGTGAACTTAGTAGTCAGAGGACAAGGGATCAAAACCTTGATTCTGTCACTGTGTGATCTTAACCAAATCACTGATCCTCTCTGGGTCTCAGGTTCCTCATTTGTAAAATTAGGGGGCTGAACTAGGTGACTCCTGATTACCCTTCCATCCCTGGGTCTAGAATCTATAAATATTGATTTTAAACTGAAGAGAAACTGAATGAGTAAATTTCAGACTAACAAAGCTGATGGGATGGTACTTATTCATTTTGCATAGTCTAAAACTTCCACCTTAGGGAATTTCAGACTGTAATGGAATGTACAGGTTTACTTGACTAACCAGGGTAATAGAAAATTATTCATCCACTTGTTCTTTCCTTTGTAGATGGTGTAACACCATGCACAGAAGCTTTCCAGAATAATGCTACTGTGAACAGCTTTTAAGATTCTGATTACACAGTATAGTGAACACTCTATTCCATAACAAATAAAAGCAAAATATTCACAGAAAATCAAGGCACAGCATTCATAATATTGCAACTTATATTCACAACAACTTATCAATAAAATGGCCATATAGTTTTGACCAAAGTGGTTACAATATTTAGAACAAAGAACAATCATCTCAAAGTTCAATAGTCAAAGTCTCATGGGGAAAAGTCTTCCACTCGTAAGGCACTCTTAAGTTAAATCAACCAGTTACTTATTCAGCAAAGTCTTCCACTCATGGGGCAAAGTCTTGATTAACTCGATCAGCCACTTATCAACTTATCAGTCAATTACTAAGTATCATACATAAAACCCTCCACCCCTAGGTCATTAGTAAACTACAATTCCATCATTACTCAGTACCCATAGAGAGGTCTTTTCATCTTGACTTGTGGCCAGTTCTCAGATTCCCTGGATCCCCTTCCATGATCCCAGATTCTACCTGGATTCACCAGACTGTCACATGGGTTCAGTGGCAGACAGCTCCCAGTTAATTGTCCAGCTCTCTGGGTATGTCCTGCTCTATACTGAACTTTACAGAGATCCAGTCAGATCCTTCACAATTTCCACTCCAGAGAATCCAAGGCTCAAACAAGCCACAAAGAAACAAAGTCTCAGCATCACAGTCATGCTTCCTCAGTCATCTGGGCTCCTGGCTCCAGGCTCTGGGTTTTGGGCTCCAGGCTCCAGGTTCTGGGCTCCAGGCTCTGGGCTTTGGGCTCCTGTTCAGAAGAAGCTCCACCACCACAAGTTCTCAGGAAATTCTGGCTCAGTTCTTGATTCTCTCTTCTGTAGCTGCTCTGCCACCAGATGCTGGTTCCAAGAAATTCTGACTGTGCCTCTCTGGGGCTTTTCCTTATATATACAGGATTAGCTTCCTGTTTCAGTGAACCTCTTCCTGTTACATCAGTAACAGGAGACAGGAGTTCATAGCTTCTGTTTCCCCAACAGAGGCTTGATCAGTTACTAAGTGCTAAGTACCTGCTACCTTTGCCAATACAAAGGGATCTTCAAATTCAAATTACATTACCGTTACAGATGGTTAGGCCAAATTTCTTTGAGTCGTTAAAGATCTCATCCAGGCAGCATTGCATGGTTCTGAGGTTTGAGTCAACCAACCCAATGTCATCTGCAAAAAGGGACAAAGGAGTCTTTCTTTAACTTGGAGTCTTCTCTGGATCTTTTTCATCATAGAGTTGAACACCTTTGACATCCATATATCTCCCTGAACTTGGCCTCACCAGAGGTCTTTGGATAGAAGTTCACTAAACAGAATTATTGTTGTCATATCTTTCAAGGAATTTTGAATGATTTTGATGTAAGGATGGGAGGTACCTTGTTGGAAATGAGCCCATAAGACATTACTTTCCTTTATATACTTTTTCACAATTACCAAAAGTATAATCACAGTGTAGTATCATATTTTCAGTGTCTTTTATTCAACTACAAAATAAAATAAACCGTCCATTTAAAAATATTGGTTGCTTGCTCCTGCATCTAAAATGCCCTCAGTTCTTGTATAGATGACTTACATAAAGATTTATTATAGATGGGTGGGTAGACATATAGTCCAATAATTGCTGATGTTCTCTCTATTGCTCTTTTTCAACACTAAGAAGCTCTCCATGACCCCCCCCTACACACCATGTATTTGCTAGCTTTTCCTTCTTCAGATAAATTTTCTTTCAGTTCTTTCTTGTTCTAACAGTTGTGTTTCCTACAGCATTGATCTCTTCTTCATACACTTGATCCAGTTCACCTGCCTTTCCTATGCCTTTCCTATTTTTATTTGCTTTAATGTCATTTTTATAGTCCCTATTAACATATATAGGACTGTGATATTTAGGTTCAGGTGTGGTAGGTACAACCACTCTTTGTGATACAGACAATATTTTGCTAAAATAATTATTATAAATCTTTTCCTTTTTTATTCTTGCTGTTGTCCTTCAATTTTTTTTAAAGCAATTGGGGTTAAGTAACTTACTCAAGGTTACATGGCCAGGTGTTACTGGGTGGGTGCTAAGTGTCTGAGCCCGGGATTCGATCCCCAGGTCATCCCGACACTGGGGCTGGTGCTCTTACTCGCTGTGCTACCTGACCTCCCCTTGTCCTTCAATTTTTGTCTTTAAATGTCCTTCAGATGACTTTAGGACCATAGCATTATAGATTTAGAGCAAGAAGAGGCCTGTAAGATCATCTGGTACAAGTCTCCCATTTTATAGATAAGACTCACACAGGTAGGATGCTTTCAAAGGTAGGATGCTTTGCAAGGCTTTCTTTAAACTAATTTTACCTTCTGCTGCCCACCCCCCTTTTATAAGATGATATTGTTCATACTCTTTTCATAAAAAGGATAGTGTTCTGGTTGAATTGAATGTTCTAGGTAATTGAATACAAAACTGAAAACTGCTTTGGTTTTGTTGGAAATCTGAAATATATCAGCTCACATTCCTGCCTTAGAAATTATATTTGTAACTGTAACTCAAACCTTTCTTTTAACCCTTAGCTCAATGTTCTTTTTGTAAATGTAGATGCAGAAGGAACGTAAAAAAGATGGTGAGTGAAGAATTCCAAACTCAAATATCTCTTGAACATTTTGGAGGGTTTGGTTGTTTTTCTTTTTAAAAGAATCCCTGACATCAACTTTCCTTATAATTTTCCTCTTTGTCCTAAAAGTGAAGTACTTAGAAAATTGTGGTTAATTAAAGGTTCTTGTTAATTAGGTTCCACTTTAAGTTTTCCTGTAGATATCTCACCATGTGTTCAGACAAGCCCTGCTAAATTTGAAGTATATTTAGTTTAGGGGGTTTTGTTGTTGTTTTTAGAATAGCATCCACATAAATTTTAAATGAGTTTATCATTCCTATAAGACAGGATATGCTTCAAGTTACTTCAGCTCACGGCTCAATTGGCAACCTTTCCAGGAACCTAATTAGCTGAAAATGAACCACAGAGTCCTATTTCTCATTTCCCTGTGAAGTGACCAGTATAAGCCAGAGGCATGTTGGCCCAAGTTCAGTGAGCTATCTTCAGTGAACCACCATCTCCTTGACTCTATCCATTCTGAGTTAAAGGCAGTGACTGCCTGGTACATCTCTGGGGAAGGAATTTCCAGATGGTCCACTGAATAATCAAGCTAATGATTTTTTTCTATGATTCTTATGACATTATATCACAGAAAACAAAGTTGATCCAATCAAATGTTTGTCTCTAGATGATTTTTTTTTTCAGATTCTATACCTCAAAGATGCTATAGGGATCTAATAGAATAGTAGCTTTGAGACTGGCTAGAAAATGTTACAGAGAGGCAGCTAGGTGGTGCAGTCTCGAGAATATCAGCCCTGAAGTCAGAAGGACCTGAATTCAAATCCAGCCTCAGATACTTAACACTTACTAGCTGTGTGATCCTGAGCAAGTCAACCTTCTATTTCCTTGATTTTTAAAAAAAAAAAAGGAATATTCTACAAAGGAAAGAATAAATTATGGATTGATTTTTTTTAAAGAGGAGGGCAGGGTGGTGGGGCTGGAGCAGAGATTTATTTCATTAGTATCAGGACCCCTGGATAATAGAACCTTTCAACCAATGAAGTGAGAATGGGATGAAGTACTCAGGTCACATAGCAAGTGCCTAGTAGGTAGCATTCAGTTCCTTCTGACTCAATCACCTGTCTCTATGATAAAAATAAAAGGCCCCAGGTAACCATAAAAGCCACAAAAAACTTCCTTTTTCCCTTGTGGCTACCTAAAAGAAGTACAGGGAAAGAGTTTCTGGTACTCATGTGATCTAAATTCTGAAATGGAATCTTAATGTTTATTGCAGTTAAAAATTGAGCCTATACCCCCTCCAAAAGGTAAAAAGGGACAGCTATGTGGCACAGTGAATAGAGCACCAGCCCTGGAGTCAGGAGGACCTGAGTTCAAATCCGGCCTCAGACACTTAACACTAGCGGTGTGACTTTGGGCAAGTCACTTAACCCCAATTGCCCTGCCTTACCCCTCCAAAAGGCAAAAAAAAAAAAAATTCGAGCCTAAAAACTGATATTTATTTTTTCATTTGGGAAAGTAACATGTAGCAAAGTAATATTTCCAAGGCACTTGGTATAAATGCATGAATAGACCCAGAGTTTCTCATTATACATCATAGTCTTTTGGCTTGCTCCCTGTAACCAGAGTCCTTTAGGGACAAAGGCAATATTTTATCTTCTTTGGTTTAAACAAAAGACAGTTTGCTAATGTTAGAAAATAGCTAGTTCACTGAGATGCTTCCCATCTCTGGACTATAGTTTTGGGTCAGGCAAGTCTCATAGGCCAAACCCCATTTATTGAGTAGGCTTCTGAGACAATGCTCTGCCAAAACCGAGCAGAGAGACAGAAGTGGGAAAGGAGCCAGGGTGAGTTACTCTTCTAGTGGGTAGGGAGAATAATAAAACACATTTTCAATTGTTCAGATGCTAGTTATCCACATAAATGCCATTATCTATCCCTCCTCCTTCTACCTCTTTCATTTCCGGTCTTTTGATTTTTTTTTTTTAATTGAGGTAATGAGTCTTTTAAGAAAGTGAATAGGATGGGGACTAGGAGGGAAGGTGTAACTGTAATCACTCCATTAAATGACATGTCTGCAGTTCTGATTAACAGGGTTGGAAAGGAAGGTAGTGGGAATAAGTGACTAATGGCTTCAGAGAGTGTGATATCCAGTCTAATCCAATCAATACACACTTATTGAGTGCCTACTGTGTGCCAGGCACTATGCCAAGCACTGGGGAAACAATTATTAAAAATAAAAAGAAATCCCCTACCCTCAAGGAGCTTGCATTCTAATTGTGTGGAGGGAGACAACCCATAAAAGGAGGAAGGAAACGGGGACACATGACAGCAAAGGTACCAAGGTGGGGGCATCTTGTTCTGTGGAGTTGGAAAAACCAGACAGGGCTGCAGATGCAGAGTGGAATGACGTATTAAGAAAGACCTAGGAAAGAAGGAAATAAGCATTTATTAGTCAACTATTATATGCAAGGCACTGTGCTAAGTGCTTTACACCTTGAAATAACCCTAGGATGTAGATGTAACCATATTCCCTTTATAGTTGAGGAAACTGAGGCAGAGGTTAAGTGACTTTCCCAGGGTCACACAGCTAGTAAGTGTCTGAGGCAGGATTTGATTTCAAGTTTTCCTAATTCCAGGCCCAGTGCTTTATCCGTTATACCTCATAGATGCATAGGATGGAAAACAGGGGGGTTGAGGTTAAAATGTCCCTAATTTAGCAGTATGACCCTGGATAACTCTTTTTACTTCTCTAGAATCCAATGTTCTCATCTGGGACTAGGTGAGCTCAAGGGTCCCTTCCAGCTCTGAGGTTCTATGATTCCCCCTTTGGAATTCACCCCTCCCTGAGATCTTTTTGGATCCCCACTGACAGGAATATTCAAGAGCACTATGCACATATTCACACATTCTCTTTCACACACTCTGAAAGGCAGCCAAGCCATGTCTGAGAACGCCGTGTTCCGTCTTCTGCATCTGTGCATAGAGAATACACACAAACTGATCCCATCCCTTGACTAGCCTCTCCCCTTAATCAGCCTTTGAATCCTTCTCCTCCTGCTGGGCATAATTCAGGGGCCACCTCCTCTGAGCAGCCTTTTCTAATAATTCAGGCTGTTAGTACTCATAACTTCTACAAATTACCTTGAATGGACATTTGGTGAGCATGTAAGCATTACATTCTCCAATAGTAGAAAGCATTAGTGTACATGTAAGTGATGTATTCTCCCCTGTAGCATATAAACTCATTGAGAGCCACATCTGTTTTGTTTTTGTCTCAGTATCCCAGGCCCAAGCATTGTTTATTTAACAACAACAAAAGCAGCAGCAGCAACAATTAGCTAGTCATTTATTTAATTTAACGCTAAATAATTACTTGATTTAATATTTAACAACATTTAGTGTTAAAATAAAATTTAAATTTAATATTAAATTATTAAACCTAGCATTTATTAAATACCTCCTCTGTGCCCAGCACTGTGCCAACCACTGGAATACAAAGAAAGAAATCCTTGCACTCAAGGAGCTCACAGTCTAATGGGGGAGAAAACATGCAAACAACCATGCACCAATAATATATAATAGGCAGGACAAATTGGAGATAATAAGCAGAGCGGAGGTACAGCCATGACAGCTGTAACACCAATTGTACCAGATCCTCAGTATCCAAAGGCAAAAACAACAGTCCCTGCTCTATAGATCTTGCACACACTTCTTGTCAGATTGAACTGAGTTGAAATTGCCCTAGATTTTATTATTCTGCTGAGACCCTGCTTGGGTGAATTTTCTTGTGACACAAAGGACCTAATTAAGTCACGTCAGGAAAGTTCTAAGAGAATGTAAACTTCCCACTAAAGCTATTTCCCAAATGTGGAATATGAAATTGCATTGCTCCAAATAGTTATTTGATAATTCAGCCAGTCAGTTAACAAACAACACTTACCACATGTCAGGTGCTGTGCTAAGCATTGGATTCAATTCAGGTGAACAAAAATTTAATGAGCACCGACTATACATTAGGTTCTGTATTAGACACTGAGGATTCAAAAGCAAAAACCAAAAAAAAAGTGCCTGCCTTCAAGGAGTTTACATTCTACTGTGCAATATGTATACAAGTAAGTTAAAACAAAATTTTAACAAGTAGAAGGATCAAGAAAATCCTTCTGTAAGAGGTGGTACCTTTACTTTGCTTTGAAAACAACTAGGGATTCTATGAAACAAAAGAGAGGAAGGAATACATTCCAGAGATGGACTGCCACTTATGCAAAGTTGGGAAAGGGAATGTGTACAGGGAACAGTAAGCCTTGAACAAAGGGTGTGTAAAGGACAGCACTATGAGATTAAACTGTAAAGGGTTTTAAACATCAGGCTAAGTAGTTTTGTATTTATTTGATGCTAGAAGATTTTTGTGTAGAGAGGTGACATGGTCAATTATGCCAGCTATATGGAGGACAGTTGGAGAGAATGAAGGCAGGGAGATTGATGAGTAGGAGTCTGGGCAAGCTCACATGACCTGAACTAGGATAGAGGTCATGTGAGTAGAGGGGAGGAGAGGGCTAAGAGAGGGTATGGAGACAGGAGAAACAAGACTTGACAACTGATTGGTGTGGATTCTGAGGAGAGGAAGGAGTCAGCCACAACTCCAATGTTGTGAGTGACTAGAAGGCTGGTGGTGTCCTTAAGAGGAAAAGGGAGGAGGGCTTGCGTCTGTGGGGTGAAATAGAATGAGTTTGAAATGCCTATGGGATAGGCAGGGGAAATTATCCTTTGGGAAGTTGATCATATGGTACAATGGGATACAGAAGGCTGAAAATTAAGGTTGAATGTATAGCTATGGAGTTGTTAGGTGTGGAGATGTTAATTGAATCCATGGAATTGATGAGGTCACCAAGGTAACAGTATCAAACAACTGTGGGCTCAATGAGTAGAGCAAAAAAGATTCCAACTCCCCCAAATCCCCAGCCTCCAAGCTGGAAAGCCAAGGAGGAACAATATATTAAAATCATGAAGCTTTAAAGTCGGTAGGGACCCTCCAATTCCCTTTACTTCACAGATAAGGTGATTGCTGAAACTTAGAAAAGTGGCATGAGTTCCTAGTTGCTGACAGAGCAGGGTGGAGGTTTTCCACTTCTAGGTATAGTGCTTTTACCAGCTGTACTAGGCAGCAAGTGGATCCCTGAGTACCCCCTTCACTGAAAAAGGTGAGTAAAGCCTTCAAGGTCCTATGCAGCACATCAGAAAATCCCTGGGTACCTAGTTCACTGAAAATGACTCAGTCTCATTTTTCACTTTCATATAGAGGAATCAGCAGATACCGACAGTTTTAGTGAGACGTCATCTATGTGTATGTGAAAGAAGACTAATACTGAATTTGAGTAGAAAAGGGTGTCACAAAAAAGTTTTAAAACTAGATCCTTCCATTTTATGTGCCTACTGAGTTACACTAATAATAATTCTGCTTTATTAGCTGGTTACTTATTCAGTATCCTCAATTTGTCTTCCACTCAAGTTATACAAGTGGTTCTCACTCCTTCCCCCATATTGCTCATTGAGTACCCTGAATTCGTCTTCTATTCAAGTGATACAAATGGTTTTCATCCCCCTCCTCACACTCCATATCACTTTTGAATAATGTCCAAATAACAGCTTCCATTAGAGGATCAAAGGTTACCTTTAAAACATGGCGGTCTTACTTGAGATCTCTTTGTAGAAGTGTTCATTTGGGAGAAAAGCCTGGTGCGGATTTTTAAGCCATTGTGTTTTGTAAATGAGAGAAGAAAAATACTAATTCAATTATGCAACGTGTTTTTCTTTGCCAAATTCATTCTAGTTGAGTTTAAGTGGAGTGCACAGATGGGAGCAGGCAGATATTCCAGCTGTTTCTTTGTCAGAGCACACAATCCTTCTGTGGGTGGTAAGGGTGGGATGGAAAGGAGACAATACTGGAACTGGATGGCAGTTTAATTATACCTACCCTAAATCTAAAGTATTGTTCTGTGGTGTATTGTTCAGTGGGTAGTCTCCAAATTAGATCCAATCTTGGAGAGTTGAACCAATTAGAGCATTTGCATTTGCAGAAAATGTTCCATTTGCAAAGGATTTTCTAGTGTTCTGGTTTTGTGGGGATTAGGCCATCCTAAAGGGTACTTGGACATTGTTTCATGGGTCTGCAGAGTAATCCACTCTTTGGAGGCTGGGGGGTGAGGAGGTCAAAAGCTGGAAGAACAAGAAAATTATTCAGATCTCTGTCTCTGCCCTCGCTTTTAATTCTTTGTTCATGGAATATCATCACCAAAGTCTGGGGCTAGAATTGAAAAGGAAAAAAAAAAGTGAGTGGCCACCCAATGCTCAATAAGGAGAGGGAATAGAGGATTTAGAACCATGCAATACCTAATACTAGTTTTGAAAAGACTGATACGTCTAACATATGACACACAGGTATTTATTTCGTGGTAAAAACTAGTCATATGTTACAGGAAAGGTTCACAGCAGAAATGGGATAATGATACATGTGGTGAGGAGGAGGGAGGGCGATTTTCAAAACTTGCCTAAGGCTCAAAAATGCCTAATCTTAGCTCTGCTTGAATTTCCATCACAGTGAGTCTTTGGTAGAACTCCACCCAACTTTCTGGTCAAATGTAGCCTAACCCTAAGCCAATGCTGTTTTTCCAGTTTTCAGGAACAGAAACTCAAGGGAAGACTGGTAAAGTCTTCATGGTCATATGCAGTATATCAGAAAATAATGAGCCCTTAGAGCTGGAATGAGCAAGCTGAGATCCCAGAGAATTATTTCTGTTATTGGTTTTTAATATGGATAAAGAATGTTTATTATATTATATATTAAATTATAATATTATATCCATGTTTAACATGGAATAAGAATGTTATTGTCATGTAACGAAGTATTGGTGTATTTCATTTGTTATATTATGACTATATTATATATATATATATAATTATATATTATATCATTATATTCAGTCAAATTGGTAATAAAGAAGTTTAATTCCCTGGGGAGGTTGTAACTGTTTTATCATTTTACTATTTTTTTTTATCTCTTAATTTTTTTTAACCTGCAGTTTCATATCATCCTCCCTTTCATCAACAATTTAATTACAGTTCAACAGACATTTAGCTGTGTTCAAGGTCTCTTGCTAATCATTAAAGATAGAAAGATAAAAACTAAACCATCTCTGCCTTCAAGGTGTTTATTTTCTACTGGAAGAAAACAGTGTGTTTAAGTGTAGACCCTCCTTGGCAAAAAGACTGTTGAGAAGTATAATTTTTCCCAGCTGGAAGGAGAGACTTGTAGTAGGGTCCTGGGAGGTGGAAGCCAGATGGGCTGGGGAAGCCAGAGAACTTTGGAGCCAATCAGAGAGGATGGCCAACTAATTACAAGTGGAAGGCTCTGTTACCTTTGATTAAACATGTTTAAGAGAATTAGGAACCTCCTCTGGCTCACTGTTACACTTAAGGAGTGGCCTTCCAGGAGGGACTTATTTGGTTTCCCTGACTTCTGCTGCTACTGGAACATGGTGAATACATTCCCTCTGCACTCCCTCCCCATCCTCTGCCTCATCAATGCCTAGTGAACTGGCAACAAATATCACCCTTAAGAATTTTCTGCTCTTTCTAAATTTTATTTGTGGCCTTTTTTATAATAGATTTTGTCTCCAGATAAAGAAAAGGTTGTTTTTATTGCATTCTGAACAAAGTTTTCTTTTTTAAAAAAATGGCTTCCCAAAGTGGAAGGACAAAGGGAACCTATGGACTAACAGTCTTAGATTTAACTGAGTCTTTCAGTAAATACAAGAAAGGCCTCTTAACTTCAAAATATATAAGGCTGAGAAGCCGCATGGTATAGTGGCCTTGATACCAGAAAGATTTAGGTTGAAGTCCCACTTATGATACATATTGACTGGGTGACCCTGGAAGAGTCGCTTCACTTCAGAGAATTATAGAATTACCTGTGCCAATGAAAGCACAGGTCTTGTCTTTATATAAAGCAATACAAAATTAGAGAGAGACAGAGACAAAGAGAGAGATAGAGGGAGACAGAGACAGAGAGAGATATAAAGACAGAAAGATGAGACAGAAAGAGAGGCATAGAGAGATAAAGACAGAGGGATGAGAGAAAGACAGAGAGAGAGACAGAGAGGCAGAGAGAATGAATGAATGAATGAATGAATGAATGAATGAATGAATGAATGATTGAATGTGGGGAGATCAGGAAAATCATTCTAGAATAGATGTCACCTGAGTTTTGCCTTTAAAGATGCTGGGTATTCTGTAAGTCAGGGCTGAGAAGGGAATGCATTTCAGAGGAATGTCACATATGGACAACAGAAATTCATAGAATATGGAAAGGAGAGTCGTGAAATAAGATGAGAATAAGAGGTAAGGGTGAGATTGTGGAAGATTTTAAATGCCAGGTTTATGAGTTTGCTTTTTGTCCTAGAGGTACTAAGGAACCACTGTAGATTTTTGAGTAGGAAGATGACATGCTCAGACCTGTGTTTTAGAAATATCAATTTGGTATCTGTGTGAAGGATGAATGTGAGAGAGGGAGAGACTAAAGGCAGGGAGATCAATAACTTCTAGTAACCCAAGTGAAAAGCGACAAGGACATGAAGGAGGGCAAAAACTGTATGAGTGGAGAAAAGTTGACATATGTGGGATGCTGTAGAAGTAAGATTGATAAGACTTGGCAACTGTTTGGATGAGAGGTTTGAAGGAGAAGGAAAATCTCAGGATGAATCCAAGATTTCAAATGTGGGTGACTGGAAAGGGGGCACTGCTCTAAACAGAAATATGAAGTTTAGAGGAGTCCAGTTTTGGACATCATGACCTGACTGTGATGGCCAAGTAGAGCCACTCCAAGGCAGTTGATAGTGCAGGCCTGGATTCCAGGAGAGAGAACTGTAGGCTCACACATCTAGTCCTGGCTTCCATCAGAATCAGAGAATCTCTCTAGAAAGGAACCTCAGAAGACATCTCATCTAAGCTATCTAAACAGAAATATCCTTCATGTACAACATTTCTCAAAAATGTTTGTCCATCAAGAGAAGCCTGTGAGCTTCCGCCATCTTGCACTCCCTGGCAGACATTGTGTGAGTGACAAGAGCTGTGGAAAGAATAAAGACCTTTCCTGATCTCTGAAAAAAAATATTTTTGTCCAGGTTCTGCTTGAAAACCACCTATGAAGGTGAACCCACCACTCTCCTTAACAACCCATTTTATTTTTAGAGAGTTTTAATTTTGAGGAATTTTTTCCTCATATCAAACTTTCTTTTCCTTTCTTTGTGGAGTCAATCAGGGTTAAATGACTTGCCCAGGGTCACACAACTAGTATCTGAGGCTGGATTTGAACTCAGGACCTCCTGACTTCAAGGTCTGTGTTCTATCCACTGCCACCTAACTCCCCCTCATGTCAAACTTAAATCTCCATCTTCATAATTTCTGCCCATTGTTCCTTGGGGCCAAATAGACCAATTCTGTTCCCTCTTTCTACTGATAGTTCTTCCTATGATTGAGGAAGCAATTATATCCCATTCCCAAATTGCAAACTCCACACAGATCTTTTCTATTCCACTGAAAACATCCCTGGCTCCTTCATAAAATTCTCATAAGGCATAACATTGAGTCTTCTTACAGTTGCATCCCTTTAGATTTATTCCAGATTGTCAATGTTCTCTTTAAAAATGTGGTGTCTAGGTCTGAACAGAGTGCTCTGGATTCATTTTGTCCATTTTTCATTTTGGTCTTTTTATCTCCAGCATGTAACACAGCATTTGTCAATTAGTAGTGACTTAATAAATGATGATTGATTGATTGATCAGGGTCCAAGAAAGGTATTATTGCATCTTCCAGTCTGCACATCATGCCTCTCTCACTACAGGATAAAATCTCATTAGTCTAGGCTTTCCAGATTAAGCCAAGTGAAAGCCCAGAGATTCTCAAGAAGCATTATTTCCCTCAACTATTTGGCCATTTACCTTAAGCCTACTCTACATTATAACCATGGAAACCTGATCAGTCAGCTGATTCCTAAGAGAGGCAATCCATTTTGTCCTTGGATTCATGGTATCCTGGAAGAATCCTCCATAAGCAAACCCAGTCGCATAAAAGGATGTAACATTGTCAATGGCAGAAGGGAAAAAGACACCAACAAAAACCTTAAGACATTCTTGTCTCTGCTTCTCACATATCTAGTTGATTAGAGTCTATCATTTTCTTTCTAGAAGAAAAAACATTTTCCTTTCTTGAATATTTTCTTTTAAATAAGCCCACATACATACCTTCCCTCTTAAAAATAATCTGGTTTCTCTTCTCTATTTCTGAAATGGCAAGGTTGTTGGACTTTCCTACATAATAGAAGAGTATTTTTTCAGAGAATTTCATTAACAAGTTTCAAATGCAGCTTCCCTAGTGTCATTGAGGCTAAATGCCTCCAAAGGGAGAGACAAGCTGATATTTGTGTCCCTACTTTAATTTATATAGCACTTTGCCACAAGGAACTCAAAGATGCTCAGTGTCCGGGGGAATAAGATAATTAACCCTCATCACACCAGTGATATTGGGAATTAAAAATGTAAATGGGTCATAGTGAATTGCTATTTTAGCACAGTACTCTGCAGACCCAAAATCAGGGCTCTCAATTAGGGGTAGGTTCTGAGATGGAGCTCCAGAAAAAAGGAAGTTCTCCTGACATGAGGATCAGAAGAAGTAAGTTGTGCAAGTAGCCACTGATTATTCTACTCTAGCTTTCTAGACAAAAATAAAATGGGGATGTGACCTTTGAACTCATCACTCTAGTCATTACACCTTGTAGTGTGTAGTGTGTTTATGACTATCACCTCTGGTGTGAGGGTTTGTAGAGCCCTTTGCAGAGTTGCTCATCCACCTTTGGTGTCTACTTGTCACCCAGTTCTCACCTGTGACTCCAAGAAGCTGTAGAATGCACAGCAGCCACACCTGGTAAAACCATCTTGGCAGATGGCTAACCTAGGTTGAGGTAAGCAACAGGCCTCAAAAGCTGTCAGTGAGTTGGGGGGTGTCTACCCCAAGCATGTGAAGACTCCTCCCTATGGAATGGGCGGATGAGAACAATTTGTTCCAATGGCCATCAAGGTTGGCTGAAGCAGATACTGGGGAGCACTGAGAGCTTGGTTAGACATAGAAGTCACCAAGGTCATCCATTGCATCCTGGGCTGTTACCAGTCATCCTGATTTTTGTCCTGCCACCGGACTTCCGTGACTCTGGAAGAGAGAGAGTGAGGCTGATAACTGTGCAACTCTGCCTCACTTAAATCCAATTCACAAGCCAGTCAAGGCATCAGCCACCCTGACCCCAGCCCCAGGATGTCATGAATCCTCTTCAGAAATGAAGGACAAACAGCAACAATTCTAGTCCTTTTTACTTGTCTTAAGTTCCCTGTAAAAACCACAGAGTAATGAAGTGTTCCCAGCTTTGGACTAGAATCATGGATCCTAACTGTGAATTCCAGCTCTGCTCTGTATGGCCTGTGAGATTCCAGGTAAGTCATTTAATTCTAGGTCTCAGTTTCCCCATTTGTAAAATGAAGGATTTGGAATAAGTAGCTTCTGAGGTCCTTTCTAGTCCAAATCTCTGAGCCCCTAAGTTCAAGTTTTTAAGTCGTCTCTGTCTCTCTTTCTTTGTCTCTGACTCACTCTGTCTCACTCTTTCTCTGTCAGACTCTCTCTCTCTCTCACTCTCTGTCTCTTTCTTTCTCTGTCTCTCTATATCTCTCTCTGTTTCTGTTTCTGTATCTCACTGTCTCTGTCCCTCACTGTCTCTGTTTCTCTCTGTCTTTGCCTCTGTCTCTCACTGTCTCTGTCTCTCTTTCTCAGATGGCATCTGAGGTCCCTTTTACCTCTAGATCTATGATGCCATGACTATTACTTGAGTTGGCTTTGGGGTGGGGGCTTAAGAAAGTGCAGAAATAAAATGTTCTTTGAATGAAGACACACATTTATTATTCTTTTGTTACACTGCAAGATCTCTTGTCTCTTTCACTTTAATTTCTCAAATTTCAGAAGCTCTGTTTTTGCCATCACTAGACAAGAGGGGAAACCTGATGCCAGATCCCCTGTAGTCAATTTTTGTAAACCTGATTTCCTTTCATACTGAGCCATTTACTTGAGAACTCAAAAATCTAAAGGAAAAGAATTTAAAAAATTATTTCCAAGGCTTCTGCACCCTCCCATTTTGTCACTCCAGGAGTAACAAAGGGGTTGGAAAATATTGTTTACCTAATAGATGGAGGCTCTCAGTGATCATCTGGTGTGCCATACTTTGGAATAATTAAGATGTACCCACACTTCCATTTCTTTAGTAAATTTGAAAATGTGTGGAACAGGCTGCATTTATATACAAGAAGCAGTATTCAAGGTTTATGGTATTCAGCCTCCTTTTAAAAAGAAAAACTGAAAGAAACTTTGTTTGGCTACAAAAGACAGAAACTTCACTTAGCTCTGCCAAGGACACCCAATCCTGGGCTGAATCGTTTTTCTTTCCTGTCGCCTTGTCCTTGAGGAAAGCTCTGACTCAGCACTTCTTCCCCTTTTCCTTCTTGTCATCTGGGTAATTCCAAACACACTTTATGGCATGTATAAATGAGAACATTGATGGGAATATTTATACCCTAAAAAGCTTTCTGCAGCAAAATCTCAGTTACCCTAAGGGCTTAAAAAAGTAGTGATTCGCTCTCTCTGGTTAACAATTTCAGTGTACTAATATGCTGATTTCCTAAATAGAAATTTTGTTATTAACTATAAATTCAATTGACTTGGTTTGTGAAATGCTGGCTGTGTGTGTGTGTGTGTGTGTGTGTGTGTGTGTGTGTATGTGCTTACTGGCCATATAGCAACGATTTATCCTACAGGAAAAGGAAATTGTTTGTCCTGGCATAAATCCTCACACAGCAATCCTTTTTTTTCCAAGCCACATATTCAAGTTTAAACAATGACTCCCAGAAGGATTTTACTTTACCATACATCGGTGCCTTTGTTGCATGCACAAGTATCTGGATGCAATTTAAGTCAACCTGCATGGAGAGGTGGGAAAACCAGGTAATATAGGAAAGTTCTTAAAAGGAGAAAACATTGATTACATGAATGAAAAATGTGCAGTGGAGAAAATTGTTGAGAGGTAAGAGGAGAAGAAAATGAAAATCCTTGATAGAGCATTTATTTCATGCCATGAAACCTTTAAAATCCAGTCCAGTGACTTTTAATACTAATTGATATTTCGTATCTTCACTTTGGGGAAGGGGGAGGAGAGCAGGGTTTGCGTTTGAGCAGAGACCATTTTCTGCTTTAAGAGCAATCATAAATTTCAATTTTATAACTGGTCACACAAATTAGAATAAAACATCCGTGACCTTGAGGAGTCATTCCACTGCCTTTGGATAAACCATATTTGAACCTTCTGAAATCATAGAATCTTAGAGTCATGAGTTACAGCCTCTCTGGGTCTCAGTTTTCCCCACTGTAAAATGAAGGAATTTGACTAGATTCTTATTAGGATTCTTCCTAGCACTAACATTCTATGATTCTAGGTTTTCAAGTCTAGTGTATGAGGCTTTTCCCCCCAAGTGTTCTGCCTGAGAATTTTGTTTAGTTGATTAGTCATGTCCAACTCTTCATGACCCCATTTAGGGTTTCCTTGGCAAAGATACTGGAGTGGCTTGCCATTCCCTTCTTTAACTAATATTTCAGATGAAGAAACTGAGGCGAACAGGGTTAAATAGCTTGCTCAGGGTCACACAGCTAATAAGCATCTGAGGCCAGATTTGAACTCAGATCCTCCAATTCTCTCTCTACTGTGCTACCTAGCTACCCAGAGAATAAGAGATGATGAAAACAGCACTGGCTTTGGATTCAAATCCCACCTTGTACATGTAACATGTGTATGATCTTGGGTAAGAAACTTAACCTCCTCATCTCTAAGCTGAGAGGGTTGAACTTGATGGAAGATGTTGTGGTTAGACTTGCACTTTAGGAAGATTAATTTGATAGCCGAGAAAAGGAGATACTGGAGTGAAAAGAGACTTGAGGCAAGAAGACCAACCAGCTTGCTATTTCAATAGTTGTAGCATTGATGACTACCCTTGCAGGATGCCACCCTGGCATCTGGGTGGTAGAAGTGTCAGCAGAAAGAAAAGGGAATATGTGAGAAATTTTACAAAGGTAAAACCAACAGAGTAGATGGCAGCAGATTGGATCTGGAGGGTGAGAGTGAGGAATTGAGGATAACATCTAGACAGAGAGAAAGAAAGAGGGGGGAGGAGGGGATGGGAGGGGAATGGAGTGGAGGACAGGGAAAAGGAGAGAAAATATCAAAGTACTGTGCAATATCTACTGTTAGCTAGTATAACCTCAATGAAAATTCAGCAAAGGAGACTTTGAAAAAGTAATTCAAGAGGTAGGTAGAAAACTAGGAAAGAGTGGTGTCACAAAAACCTAAAAGAAGAGAGTATCAAGAAGGGGGTCAACAACAGCATCTGTGACTGTAGAGAAGTCGAGAAGATTGAGGACTGAGAAAAAAGCTGTTAACTTCCCATTTAAGAGATCACTGGTAACTTTGGAGAGAGTGATTTCAGATGAATGATCAGGTTGGAAGCCAGGCTGTAAAGGAGTTAAAAAGAGAGAGGAAAGGAACTGGAGGTACCTAATGTAGTTAGCTTTCTCAAGAATGAAGGGAGCGGAGAGAAAGAAATGGAATGATAGATAGTGGGTATGGATAGAACAAGTGAAAGTTTTTGTTTTTTGCAGGTGGGGAGACATCAGATTCTTGTAGACAACAGGGAAGCAGTCAGTAGATTGGAAAAGACTGAGAATTAATGAGAGTGGGGATGATAGAGAAGGCAATATTCTGGAGAGGATGAAATGGAATGGAATAGTTTGTGCAGGTAGAGGTCTTTCCCTTAGCAAGGAATAAGGGCCACCTTCACAGGGTTAAGGAGAAGAAAATAGCAAAAAGCATCTGAAGGAAGTGAGATAGAAGAGGGGAGAAGAGGCGACTCCCACTGAATGGCCTTACTTTTTTCAGGGAAATGGGAGATGAGGTTTTTAGCTGAGAGTGGAAAGAGAAGGCACTATGGATTCGAAGAGAGGTGAAAAAGTTGGGAAAAACTGCAGTGAATCAATTAGAGGTGTAAATGGATTTCCTTCCTTCACTGAAGGCCCAGTGGAGATTGCATAACTCCAATTTATGGTGGACCCAAGTCAGAATGATTTTGTAATTGTATCTGACCTCATTTAGCAGCAAGTGAGTAGGACCAAAGGCAGTGGGTATTGAAGGCAATTCAAGGCTGAGTCTTGGCAGGGCAAGAAGACAAGGAGACAAGAGATAAGAGGACAGGGTAGAATTGAACTGGTTCAGTAAGGGGATCAAGACAGGAAAGGGAAGAGAATGTAGGGGAGAATGTCTTGTGAAACAACTGGCAGGTGGAGAGATTGTAAGATGAATGGAGTTGGGGTTGTGAAGCAAAGGGCAGGTAAAATGATGAAAGACTGAGATCAGAAAAGAGAAGTTCAGAATTCATGAACATCAAAGTGGTGCATTTGTGGATGATGACAAGATCAAGGCTCTGACCCTTATGTGTAGCGGTGTATATCCAAAGTGGGGTAGAAGCAAACATCATAAGAATAAGCAAGTTAAGGAACTTTGAGTTCTTGGTACTTGAGGAAATATCAATAGCAATGTTGAAAACCCCTAGTATGAGATTAGGTGCTGGAGAAGAAAGATTGAACTGGCATAAGGGATTCACTTGTCACCCTTACCCTGATGCTTAGCATGCCTACATTTAACTAGGCTAGTACTTGAATTATAGAACCACAGTCTAATTCTGAGCTTATACGTAAAGTGTTTCCATAATGGTGTGAACTTCGAGACCTGATGTTATACTAGACCCAGGTAGCTTCTGAACCATGATGAGGCAACAGAGGAGGACATTAGTGGAGGCCTAAAGTGGATGCATGGGTTACTCTTAGTGGGGATTTCATAAATATTTGCTGAATGAATGAATGATTGCATCCAGAGCTTCATGGAGCCCAAGACTATCATCACTAGCATGCAGGCCTAGAACAAGGACACCCAGCATGTCCTGAGCAGCCAACAAGTGGGTGAAGAATTTGGGTGGCTGGAAGGCAATGAGCATTTATTCTATATTTCCATGTGCCAAGTACTGTGCTAAGTGCTTTGCAGCTATTTTCTCATTTCATCTTCATGACAACCCTCAGAGGTAGGTGCTATTATTATCCCCATTTCACAGTTGAGGAAGTAAATTTGGGTAGTTCAAGTGATTTCCCAGGGTCCTACAGCTAGTTGAACCATGACAATTTCTTATTCTCACTGCAAATTCTTCCTGAGAGCTAACTGAAAGCTTGTAATTGAAATCCATTCCATTTGGGTCTAGGCTCAGAATTGTAGAAGAGTGGGTCATCATTCACATAATAATTACAATTAGGAAGCTACCCCTTGGCTTTCTTTCTCAAGTGAAACAATCCTGATCCTTTTAAATAAGTCTTTGTGGTCTAATTTTCCAGCTATTGAGTTATTATTGTTCCTCATATGTCCACATAAGATTGGAAATCATTACCCCCAATAATGACTTCATGTGAATCCAGCTGTCCAGCTGAGGGCTACATTTGGGGTCATTCAAAGGATTTGAGAAAAGATAGTAGACACTCTAGACTGACTATAGATCTACTACTCACTATAGGAAATATGTTTTACTTCCACTCTTGGAAAATTGGCTGCACATGCCACAAATAGTAGAATTATCAAACACACGAAGAGGTAGGTGTAAGAAGGAAAGCATAATCATAATTGGCAATATGGTACAGTACGGCAAAGGCCCTGAACCTAGACTCAAAGGTTCAAATTCCAACTCTGCTCCTAGTTACTTGTGTGACCTAGGTAGTAAGGTGAGTAAAAGTAGTAGTTAGTAGACTTTGTTAGTTAAGTAGTAAGTTAAACGACTTAGGACACTTACCATAACTTTGGGACTCTGTTTCTTTATCTGTAAAATGAAGTGTTTGCCCTAGATCAGGAGTCTCTAAAGTGGGGGATGAATATTCCTGGTGGGATATGATAGTAACACAAGAGGGGCTATGGGACAACACCTCCCCAACAAAAAAAAGCTGTGATATGACTTGAGAGAGTAACCAAAAGGATGGCAGAAATGTGTGCCATATTTCCCCCACCCTGCTATTATAACCAACCATGGGGATAGTCTCTCATAGAACTACACCATCCCCTTCCTAAGGGTCACACAATATCCTCACACTCTTCCTCATGATAGCCAGCCTCCACTGACTCTGTGAGCTCCAAACCCCTTCCCTTCCATGCTAGGCATCAGCCCCTCACAATGAACTGCCACCTGGATGTTTCCAGCAATGGTGTGCTTGCTGTTGGGGAAATTCCCTTCTCCCCTAGCATACCCACTCCCTCCCCTCAGTGACACCTCCTGGCTATGTACAGCCCTTGGTGGTACAGAGTCTGAGTTCCAAGGCAGTCACTTGTAAAAGTCCTGTTCCCCTTGTCATTTTCAGTGTTTCAGAATGTGTTGCAGAAGATGAACAGACATGGGTTGTCATCTATGCTGAAGATCTCATAATATTTTTTTCTCTTCCCAAATACACACTACTTCTGTCAGGGGTAACAGAATAAGGATAGGAAGCATAGTATAGTGGACTGACCAATGCTTTTAGAGATAAGAAGACCTGGGTTTGAGTTGTTTATGATTGCAGAGAAGTCCTTTAACTTCTTGGACCTCAGTTTCCCCATCTGTATAATGAAGGAGTTAAACTTGATGAGTTGTCCAAAAGTTCTTTTTTTTCTTTAAATTTTTTCTCTAAATCTCTCATCCTATTATTATACAAACAGCTTTTAGTTTCCCAAGTTCTCAACCCATTAGTAACTCTTAATTTAGCTGAAACTGCTCTCTTCAAAATTACTTATGTTCTCTTAATGGAAAAAATCAGTTTTCTTTTTTTTTTTCAAGTCTCACATTGTTAATTCTTCTCTTCTCCTAGACATTTACTTTTTCCACTTTGGGATGGTGAAATTAATATGTCACCTATAAGTACTCTGATATTTGCCTAGTTGAAAAAATTTTTCTGGCCTATTTAAAAATCTTCCAAATGAAGAGTTATAGTGGCTTTTGAATACATTTGTTGATTTTTTTAAAAAATGCAACATGTTCTGATTAGTTATCAAGGTCAACCAATTGACATAATGAGAGACAGAAATTTGCTTAGCAAATTTAAACAAAAATCTTTGAGTAATTTGTGGATGAAATAAATATCATGATTTGTTAAGTGTAGTCAATGATCTATTTCCATTAGTATTTATGTATTTTTTTGATGTATCAGCCAACATTTATTAAACATCTGGCATTTTCTTTACACTGTGCTAGGTGCTGAAGATTAAAATTAAAAAGAATTCTTACTCTCAAGGAGCTTAGATTTTATGAGGAGAGACAACATGTCAGAATAATAGGTTCTTGGGGTTAATCAGCTCTTATATGTAACTTAGATAGGATGACCAGCTATTACTAGTTCATTTTCATGAGTCATTCTCCTCTTCCTGAAATGAGATAATCCAGAGGGTTATGTTTAGGTATCTCCTCATTAGATACTAATATTGTAGCCTTCCTCATATTAATTAATCAGCTTTGGATCCCTAACACAGTTGATTAAATATTGTTTCTTTAATAGAGAAAGCACATTCTTATAAGCAGTTATTCATTTCCTTCTCTCTATAAAAAACCCTAATCTCTTAGGCTTTATTTAAGCCTACTTAATCAACATTTCAGGCTATACACTTCAACAACAGTGTCAAAAATGATAAAGAAAAAACATACAGATTATTTAAAATGTTTCACCTGTGGAAAGGGTCACAGCCAGAGTCTTTTCTGACCATCACCACTACGCCTCATTTCTGAAGCACAGTCCCACCATTCTGTGTGTGGTGTGTGTTTATGTATGCATACACACATGCATATATGTAGGAAATACCATTTTCTTCATGAATAAATCAAGCAACAACAGTGTGTGGAAAACTTTACACTGTGACTCAGATTCCCATCCTCCCTACAACCCACTTGCTCTTCTAGGGTCATGCTAAGGAGCCTCCCCCAATAATCATCACCATGACAGCAGCTGTTCTCATAGTCTACTGATCACATGTAATTTGGCTAAGTTTAGCTTCCCTTTGCACAGCACATGGGCTCTAAGGTTAGGGATTGGCTATACTTCAAGGCCTCTTTTTATCTGGGTGATGTGTGGTATGAGTGACAGTTTTGTGATTGCTGGAGGGGTTGAATGTGATATCATTCATGTATGCTAGTTGGCTCTTTCTAAGCTCAGTGTCCTATGGGAGAAAACCTTCCTGTATACTGACAAAGCACACTGAGAAAAGCCCTATAGAAATATTTCCCAGTGAAGAGCACTTCTTTCTTACATCTTGATTTGTGAATTAATTCTATCTGGAATGAGCAATCTAGGCCTGCATTTAGAATTTCAGACTTTATTATGATTACCATATAGACTGTAGAAAAAAGGGAGAAGAGTTAGAAAAAAAAGCCCTGAGTTGAGGCAGGAGGATGGCTCACTTAAAGCAGGGGGTATTGTGAAATGAAATTAAGGAAAGACCTAATTATAGTGAATTAAAGTGCTTGCAGATCGCCTTTGGGGCCTATGAAGTTCATTTTAACTGTGAAAAAAAATTTTTTTGGCTTTCTTGTTATAGGAAATTCCCAGTGAAGAGGCCCTCTTTAAAATAAATGCAGATTAGCCGGGGCTCTACAATTTACAGTCTTACAGAGATTCTGAGGGAACACAGGACTTGATCCAGGGTCAAAAAGCTACTATGTGTCAGACATAGGACTTGAATCCAGATCTTCCTATCTTGGAGATTGGCTCTCCACCCTTGACTACACCACAATACCCTTGTATGGAACATGACTTTTCCCAAGTTCTTTTCCCTACAGGAGAAGTCCTTGACTTTTTTGTGTGTCATGGACCCCTTTGGCAGTCTGGTGAAGCCTATGGACCTCTTCTCAAAATAATTTTTTTAAATGCATAAAATAAAATAGATATGATTACAATGGAAACATTTGTATCTGAAATACTTATCAAAATGTTAAAGAAAAAATAAATCCATGGACTCTAGGTTAAGAATCCCTGCTAGAATGAGTTTGAATATACGATTTGTCCCAAGACAGTTCAGGGAAGTTTGTGAAATAGTTACTTCTAGGTCCACAAAATGCCTGGGTTAAATATGCTTTGATTTTGAGTGACTGAGCATATCCAAAAAGAGAAGATGACAGTGGTTCTTGCAGAAAGCATCATACCTTGGTATAGTGTTTGAGTCCTTTGGCCTCCATGGTCTCCTAGGGAAAGACTCAAATTATAGCCAGAGAGAAGCTACACTCTTTGGAATTCTGGGAGTTAAAGAGGATTGTTTTTAGGCGTGGTCCTGGTTATATAATAACACCGTCCTTTCCAAAAGGCTGTGAGGAGTCTGGTGAAAAATTCAGGAAAGTGGGATTAAATAAAATGTACTCGAAAACGAGCCAGCATATTAGGTTGGATGTGGCCTCTTTCTGTCCCTGAAATATTCTTTTTTCCCCCTCCTCTCTCTTCTCCTTTTAGCTAGCTTGAAAACAGATAAAAACATCTCAGGCAAATGGTTTCTGTAGCTCAGAGAAGCTAGAAGTTTCCAGTAGGCTTATCCTGGATGCTATTTCTTTGAGTCTATTGATTAGTAGACTAACTTAATTAATGCGATATCAAAGTGGGAAATGGTACCAACTGCCCTGAAAGCAGTCAAAGTAATTAACTGGGGAACCTCCTAGTGAATAGGCATTACTGACCTGTTTCTTCATGTTGCAGTAAATTAAGGTTACCTTTGATTCAGTACTTGGCTCCAGTCAAAGACTTGCCCTGCCTCCCTAAGATGTGTCTTCTCTCAAAGCTTACAAGAATAAATGCTCTCAAGGAAACAGAGAAGGAATATATAAGGGCCAGGGAGAGTTAATGCCTTTGAAAGGAGCAAACAGATCTAGGATATCTACTTTAAAAAACCCTCTGGAATAAACAGGCTTGAATTTGGCACCTCCACTTTGGTGGTGGAGCTGGGACTTCTCTGACTGAACTTCTGACCTGCTGGGAACTGTGGGGGATCATTACTTTTTTTGTTTAGTGACAATAGGGTGTTAAATGGGGAAGGAGGGATTAACTAAAGTCTGGGACAGCTTTGTCCTTCTTAGTGGGGATAGGTGGATGTTATCCCATGCTCTACCTTCTATTTCCCTGTATCTATGACTGTCAGTGTTTATGAAAAGAATTGCAGTTTTTCACAAAGCCCTAAAAAATACTTCAACAAAGATAAATTGGGTTACAGGACTGTCACAAGGGTTGTTCTTTTCTTTTTGCCAATGGAGGTGGGGAGGTAGGGAAGTAACAGAGATAGAAAATAGATGCCTATTAATTGAAAAAATAAGCCAATGGAAGAGATATATAATATATTTCACTTATAGTTTTGCCACCAGTATGTAAAGAAACATTACAGTACAGGCTGGAAAAACGGTTGGTTAAAAATCTATTGAGAACCCCCTATTTTAGGAGCCTTGGGGAAGAGGAGCAGGAAGAAGAGAAGGAGGAAGAGAAGAAGAAGAAGAAGAAGAAGAAGAAGAAGAAGAAGAAGAAGAAG
>NW_027185903.1:31420605-31424075 GCF_028583685.1 Petaurus breviceps papuanus
AGAAGAAGAAGAAGAAGAAGAAGAAGAAGAAGAAGAAGAAGAAGAAGAAGGAGAAAAAGAAGAAGGAAGAAGAACTTCTACTTTCAAGCAGTCTGATGTTGGCATCCAAACTGGGGGCCTTGAATTTAGAAAGTAAGGTTTTATTGAGGATATGATTGGTGTGCTCTGTTCTTGAAGAAGGCAATGGAACTCACCAATGGGAAAAGGAGAACAGAATAGCAGAGGGATATACCAGGGCACACAGCCAAAAAGGTCGATGGATGTGCCTGGATGAGAAGGTTAGAGAAGCAGATGGGTACTACAGAGTAAGAAAGGTACATGAGGGGATGAATGTTCCAAGTTGAGGAGGCCCCAGGTACTGAGGAAGGTTCCAAAAAAAGTCTGCAGCTGAGGCATTGTGTTGAAGTCCAGAAAAGATCTGGTGGCACAGTGGATAGAGCACTGGGCTGGGAGTCAGGAAGACCCTAGTTAAAATCAAGTCTTAGACACTAGCTGTGTGATTCTGAAAAGTCACAATCTTTGTTTGCCTAGTTTCTTCAACTATAAAATGGGGTTGATGATAGTACCTATCACATAAAGTTTTTGTGAACATCAAAATAAAATAACAATTGTAAAAAGCACATGGTACAGTGCCTGGCACATAGTAGTCTCTAAATAAATGCTTTTCCCCTTTTGTTTCTTCCTTTTCCCTTCCTTACCTAGGAGTTCCCTAATGCAAATGAAATTACAGGTCTAGTCCCTATTCCCATGCTAGGAAATGTCATAATTTATGACCAAGCAAGAGATAGAGAACATTATGAAATGCAAAATGGATAATTTTTATTGCGTTAAAATAAAAAGGTTTTGCACAAACAAAGTCAATGCAATCAAGATTAAAAGGAAAGCAGAAAGCTGAGAAACAATTTTTACAGTCAATATTTCTGATAAAGCCTTCATCTTCCAAATATATAGAGAACTGGGTCAAATTTATAAGAACACAAGTATTTCCCCAATTGATAAATGGTCAATGGATATGAATAGGCAATTTTTAGATGAAGAAATTAAAGTTATAACTTTATTTAAAAAGCTCTAAAATCACTATTGATTAAAGAAGTGCAAATTAAAATGACTGTGAGGTACCACATCAAACCTATTCAATTGGCTAATATGACAAGAAAATGAAAAAGCTAAATGTTGGGGAAGATGGAAAAATGTAGGAAAATTGAAACATTAATACATTGTTGGTGGAGTTGTGAACTGATCCAACCATTCTGAAGAGCAATTTGGAACTATACCCAAAGGACTATAAAAAATGTGCACACCTGTTGATCCAGCAATATCACTACTAGGTTTGTATCCCAAAGAGATCATAAAAAATGGAAAAGGATATACATGTACAAAAATATCTATAACAGCTCTTTTTGTGGTGGCAAAGAATTGGAATTTGAGGGGAGGCCCATCAACTAGGGAATGGTTGAACAAATTACTGTATATGAATACTGTTCCATAAGAAATGACAAATAGGCAGATTTCAGGGAAAAAAAAAACCTTGAAAGACTTATATAAACTGATTCTGAGTGAATTGAGCAGAACCAAGAAAACATTGTACACAGTAATAGCAACATTGTGTGATGATCAACTTTGATACACTTAGTCTTTCTTAGCAATACAATCATCTAAGACAATTCCAAAAGACTCATGATGGAAAGTTCTATCCACTTCTAGAGAAAGAACTAGAATCTGAATGCAGATGGAAGCATACTATTCTCTCTCTCTCTCTCTCTCTCTCTCTCTCTCTCTCTCTCTCTCTCTTTTTCTCTCTCTCTCTCTTTCATGTTTTTTTTCTCTTTTGTTCTGATTCTTCTTTCACAGTATGACTAATGTGGATATATGTTTCATATGATTATACATGTATAGCTATATCAGATTGCTTTCTGTCTTGGTGAGAGGGGAGGAGGGAGAGAAAAAAGGGAGGGAGAAAAAGATTGGAACTCAAAATCTGATAAAAGTGAATGTTGAAAACTATCTTTACATGTAATTGGAGAAAATAAAATACTATTAAGTGGGAAAAGAAGAACTGTCATAACTGAAATAGCAATGGGCATTTGATGGGTAAAGTGAAGTATCTTTTAAATGTGGTGTTGAAATTTTGTATAGTTATTTTTGTTTCTGACTGAAAGCATTTAATATTAAGAATCAGTCTTTTTCTAGCCCCATTCATTTGAATTTGCTCTTCTCTTCAAGAAATAGTGCCTTCTCTCCTTTTCTGCTGCCCTGATGTTCATCGTTCCTCTCTTCAGTGGTAAAGTTGGTAACAGACCAGCCCATTGTCCATTCACTCTGGGAAACCACCTATGTGAAACAAGACTGTGAGTGCATGGGGACCCCTGCCAACATAAAGCACCTGGATTACTTTAGAAATTTTTAGCTCAAAAGAAACTATGCCATTCTACCGAGAAACTTCTTTGCATGAGGAATTTTAATTCTAATAAAAACATTCTAACCTTCAGTCATATACCAAACAGCCATACTGAAAGAGGGCATGCAGAAAAATATGAAAGACTCTTTCCAAGAGTCCTTATGGGATGTGTAGACACCTAGATCAAGAGACTGGAAGAAACTCCAGGCATGCAGCTGCATTGCCCCAGGAAAGGATCTTTCAGAGAATTGCATGGAAAGCCTGTAACTCAAAGGGCCCAGCTCCAAGAAGAGGAAAAAAAAAAGAGCAGAATCTGATTTTTCTCTCCAAGTTCGCACTCAATTCCTTTCAATACCTTTTGGTCTGAGGGAAATTTGGTTCAAAGATGACAAGTAGAAAGTCACAATCAATCTAAAAACATTGACCAAATGCCTACTAGGTGCCAGGGACTATGTTAGGCCCTGGGAGTACAAAGACAAAATTATAATGGTAGCTTGGTAGCTAACATTTGTTCAGCACTTTAATGTTTATAAAGATATATATATATATATATATATATATATATATATATATATATCTGTGTGTGCGCACACATAGGTATACATGCACACACATGTATATGTATATACATGTATGTATATTCACATGCACATAGATATACACACATGTAATTTCATCCTTAGAACAACCCTCTGATGTAGTGGCTATTATCATCCCCATTTTACATATAAGGAAACCATGGCTAAAAGAGACATAAAGTGACTTGCCCAAGATCACACAGCTAGGAAGTGTCTGAGACAGGATTTGAATTCAAGGTCTAGTGCTCTGTCTATGTCTCTCTGTGTGTCTCTCCTCTTCCTCCTCCTCCTCTTTTATCTCTCCTTTCTTTCTTCACCTCCCTCTTCCTTCCTCTTCTTCCCTTTCCCTCTCCTCTCTGCTTTCCCTCTCCTCTCTGCTTTCCCTCTCCCTCCTCTCTCTCTCTCTCTCTCTCTCTCTCTCTCTCTCTCTCTCTCTCTCTCTCTCTCTCTCTCTCTCTCTCTCTCTCTCTCTTTCTCTATCTCTCTCTCTCTCT
>NW_027185903.1:31424175-31476080 GCF_028583685.1 Petaurus breviceps papuanus
CTCTCTCTCTCTCTCTCTCTCTCTCTCTCTTTCTCTCTCTCTCTTCCCCTCTTTCCTTCTTCCCCCTCTTCTTCCTTCTTCCTCTCTTCACTGCGGTATCTCTTCCTCCCTGCCACCTTTTCCCTCTCTCTGTCTCTTTGTGTTTCTCTGCCCTTGCCTCTGTTTGTGTCTCTGAGTCTCTCTGTCCATCTGTCTTGTCACTATACCAGTTAGATGCCTACAAAAGTGATACCAGTACCCTTGAAGAGTTTACATCCTAACAGGATGTAAAGAATATATGAAATACACAAAATTAATGTAAGGCAGGGGTGGCTAGGTGGTGCAGTGAATAGAACACCAGCCCTGCAGTCAGGAGGACCTGAATTCAAACCCAGCCTCAGACACTTAACACAACATTTACTATCTGTGTGACCTTGGGCAAGTCACTTAACCCCAATTGCCCCTTCAAAAAGTACATGAAAAAAAATTTAATGTAAGGCAGTTTGGGGAGGAAGGCTGCACATTCCATCTTAGAATATTTAACTGAATGATGGAAGGGATAGAAAGGAGGAAAACAGACTGTGCAACACAATCTCATCCTTTTTCCTTGGTCTTTGCCTTTTCTTCTCAATTATATCTTGAAATGCATTTCTAAGAAATGGAGATTCTGGGCAAATGGGAAACAAAGCTTTCTTGCTCTTCTCACCACTACATTCCTCTGTTAGATCTTCTTATTATCATCCTTGGTTTTATTTTTCCCCTTGCCCCAAATTCTTTGGACTCTTCATCTTTGTACTTCTCCTATCTCCTGGTTCTTTCAGCTGTGACCTTAAAGTTCAGGTGAACACCATCTCCTGCAAGGCACAAGGCCAAGGAAAAGCCGAGAAATCCTGCCTGATTTTTTTTACAGTCATTTTCTCAGCTTTGTTGCAACGCCCCAAATGCTGTATTCCTATCCCAATGGATTCTTCACTATGCGAATAGGATGCAAGATATTAAATAATTCACTTTGTAGCCACACTGATACATAAATAAGCAGCCCAACATTCCGTGTGTGACTTTGGTCATTTAACTTCTCTTGGCCTCATTTTCCTAATTTCCTAACCCATTAAATGAGGAATTGAACGCAATGATCTCCAAGGTCTCTGCTCTGAGATTCGATGATTGTATGTACTTTGTGCTAGGAGATGATCTCTTTTTTTTCTGAGAAAAACCAGTCAAAGACATCAGATTGCTCATTATTATTCTAATCATGTTGTGTTCTTTCATTTTAAGGGGAGCAATAGGGAAACATTTGCCACAATTTTTAGGCCAGCACTTTTATGGATCACTATTTTTGTGACTTCCTTTTAGGAACAGTTTGTTTCTTTATTTTGTTATATTATGTGGTTATTCTCTAGATCTCTGCATCTCTGTCTCTCCTTCTCCCCCCCCCCCACTCTGTCTGTGTTTATCTATTTCTGTCTCTCAGTCTGGCTTTGTCTCTCTCTTGGTTTGTTTTTCTTTCACTGTCTGTCTCTCTCAGCCTATCTGTCTGTCTCTCTGTGTGAATGTGTCTTTCTCCTTAGAAGTAAAGGAAATTCATTTATATATTGCTTTTCTTACCACATAGACTTACTAAGTCAATTTAATGAACATTTATTAAACATCCACTACATCCCAGGAATTGAGCATCCAAAGACAAAACTGAAATGGTCCATATCCTCAAGGCACTTAGCATTCTGCTGCTGGACACTGGATTGGTGGAAGAGGGATGCAACATGTACAAAAGCGAATGAATATGTTGAGAAGACAAGTCATTTCAAAAGAGAGAAGAATCCTACGAAGTAGGGAATCAGGGAAAGCTTCTTGTATAGGATGTGGCCCCTAAGCTGTGCTTTGAGAAAGGCTGGAGAAGTGGCTCACCTGCATAGGTGGAGGGAGTTTCCTTACCCAGGAGTTTCCTATCCCTATCCTAAGAAAAGTCACTGCAGAAATAACAAGGGGCATTTTGATGGTAAAATGAAACATCCTTTAAATGTGGTCTACACTTACACAAAAACAAGGAAGGGGGGGGGGGACAGAACATCAAGTACAAGGAATAATTTCACTAAAACAGAATGTATGAAAAGGAATAATGTGAGTTATAATTAGAAATGCAGATGGCCAAATTTTTTCTTTTGGTGTGATCCTTTGCTCAAGGGCATACCAGAGCATATGGGGCTGCCTGGGTGGTACAGTAGTTAGAGTTCAGGACTTATTAGAAAGACCTGAGTTTGAATCCTGCCTCAGGGATTTATTAGCTGTGTGATCCTGGACAAGTCACACAATCTCTTTCTGCCTCACTTTCCTCAACTGTAGGGTGGCGATTATGCTAGCCACTACCTCCCATAGTTGTTGTGAGGATTCAGTGGGTTAACATATAGAAAGTGCTTTGCAAACCTTAAAGTACTGTATAAATGCTAGCTCCAATTATTACTGTTTTAGTTGTTATTCCAGAGAGGGAAATTTGAGGTGGAACATTGACTAGAAGGTTCAACTAACTGAAAAGTTGCCTGCTTTTCTAAAAGAGACTTTACTAATAACATACCAACTACTATCCTTCCTCCCTGCAAGAAATAATGAAAATTTTCACAGTTATTAATCCTCTATTAAGCAGTAGGTCTGAGTCCAGGAAATTATGACTCAAGGAAATGTATAATTCAGAATCCTTTTCTTTATCGTGTATAGAACCTTTGGATTCACATGAAGGTATCAGTACTGTTCATGAGAAATATTTGTATAAAGAACACCATGAAGATTATGGTAACTTCTCTCCCAACATCTAATGCAGAGGTCAAATTGGTAGAGAAATTCAATGAAAAAATTTATAAGATTCCCTAAGTTGAATTAATATACACTTTAATACTTAATGCCCACAATAAAAGGGATTATGGGGCAGGAGAGTGAAAATAAATTGAGAATTATAGCTTAAAATTAAGCATTGATAAGGTCAAAAACTTTTAGACTGCATAGAAGCCTCACATCTATAAAGAATAGCATGAATACTTTAAGAAGAGAGATGGTAGGAAGTAGACAAGACAATTACCATTTTAATACTACTGTACAAGATGGCCTCATAAAAAAGATTTTTCTTACTGTCTTTGGATACCTGACAAAACCAAATCTGCCAATTCCTTCATATGTCTCCTTCCTTCCAATGGCACTCTGGTGTAGACCCTCTCAAGCCTGGACTATTACAATAGCTTTGTAGTTGGTCTGCCTGACACAAGTCTCTCCCCACTCCAATCTTATCCTTCAGCTGTCCAATTGATCTTCCTTAAACCCAGGTCAGACCATATTACTTTCTCTTTTCAGGAAACCCCTTTAGCTCCCTGTCACTTCTGGGACCTCTGTTTGGCTTTAAAATCCCTTTGTAACCTGGCTCTTTTTTACCTTTCCTGTCTTTTTATACCTTATTCCTTTCTTCCCCACATAATCTGAGATCTAGCAACACTGGCTTGCTTACCGTACCTTTTATGTGATACTCTATCCCCAGACTTTGAGCATTTTCATTGACTGTCCCTCATGCCTAGAAGTTTCTCCCTCCTCATCTTTACCTTCAGCTTCCTTAGCTGCCTCCTAATCTCAGTTTAAGTCCTACATTTTGGGAGTTTTTTTTTTCCATTCCTCCTTAATCTTAGTGCCTGCCCCCCTGAGATTACACCCCAACTATCCCATTTTCCTGGTGAGGAAAGAGACTTCTTCAAGGTCCATTAGACTGTGAACTCTTTGAAAGGAGGGTTTTTATTTTAAAATTTTTGTCTTCCTTTGTATCCCCAGTACTTAGCACAGTAGTCTGACACATATATAGTAACTCTTAATAAATACTTACTAATTCCATGGCTAACATTTACTAAGTGACAAAGGGCAAGTCATTGAGCTTTTCAGTGCCTCAGACAATGCTCTAAATATGTTGCATATTATTTTTTGGTGACCTGCACTGATAAAGCAAGTCTTCATATCAGGAGTTCCCTGTACTGATAAAATCACAGGTACAAATAAAACTTTAAAAAAAGTCTTTTTTTATTTAAACAGGAAATAATTGATTTGAGTCTTCTTTTAAAGCTAATTTTCTGTGTACAGTTAGGACACTGACCGGTTAAAATAATATCAAATTAAATGAAAGAATTAAAAAAAAGACATAACATGTAATTAAAGCAATTTCAATCTGAACTATTTAAACAAACACATGAAATTGGGAAAAGGAAAGAGATAAAAGAATAGACATCAATATAAAGTGTCACCATTGCATAAAAATAGTTTAACTGATATATAGCAGTTAAGACAATGAAGAGGCTTAGCCTAAAAATCATTTTAGCCAGTGAACACTTGATTTACCAAGTAGAGAGACAGCAGTCAAAGGAAAAAAAAGTTTTGCATATGATCTCATTTTTAAATGGTGAGGAAAAATATGGTGGAAAATTTTTAATAGCAAAATTTCCTCATGAAACAGGAATAAACACTGGGAGGGAAAATAATAGACACAAAGACTAACAAGAAATACAATCATCTCAAGAGCAGTTTAGGATGAAACAAAAAAGAGAATGTGGACAAAAAAAACCTCAAAGTTCTATTAAATTTATTTCTTTATAAATGTATTATTAATAAATAATATTATTTATATAATATAAATTTATTTATATTTTTATAATATAAAATAAGTTTATTATTAATAAATACTCATTAAATTTAAATCCATATTATTACTATTAAAAACATTTTTCTCTTCTTCAGTGTCACTTTACCAATGATATTACAATCTCAAATTTTTGCATAATAAAACAGAAATCACACTTTAAAAGACAGGCAAGAGAAGCAACTTTACCAAACAAAGTTGACTTTGAGGTAATAATGTTCTGGAGCCAGTTCTAACCAGCTTTCCCAAGCTAACTGTGACAGTATGAGTGTTTATACTTCAAAAATTGACAATTGCTTTTTTTTTAATTGTTTGGATTTAAGAAAGCGGATGATGCAATTAGATGATGCAGAATAAATTTAAAAGTGTGTGTGAATACATTTATTCTCCCTTCTCACTTTATAGCACAATTGATAAACATTTATCAACACAACCCTGTACTGATCAATAAACATTGCTTGAGCTCAGCAACAGTAGCATAAGTTTCAGGGAATGACACTAGACTAGAAGCCTAATGTCTGTAAGATACTAATGATAATAATTATAATAATAACAATAGTGGACATTTGCATAGTGCCTTTAGGTTTATATGGTACATTCATTATCTCATTTGAGCCTTCCCACAGCCTTACTTGAGGAAACTTTACTCTGGTGGTGACCTTTCTGAAAACAGTGGAGGGTTGATTGTGAAACTATCTAAAAAGCCTTAAAATCTAAAAGAAAAGGGAATACTATATGATAGGGGAAAAATTACTGACATTATTATTACTAAAAATCTTGGAAGTTTTTACAATCAATAAAACACCAATAACTATGTGTATGCTTAGTTTCTAATCTCTTCAGCACCTTGATAATAACAATTTTGCATTTCTTGAGGGCATCCTCAGTGAAGGTATGAGAGGGAAACAGATAGACTTCTGCAAAAATATCAAAAAATAGACAACATCTGAACATTCACACAATTGACTTAAAGGTTAAGAAAAGACAATAGTTAACTATAATTCTTTTTTCCCCCTTTTTTGGAGGGGGGAAAGGTAAGGAAATTGGGGTTAGGTGACTTGACTTAAGTCAAGTTGCTAGTTTTGTGTTAAGTGTCTGAGGCTGGATTTGAAATCAAGTCCTCCTGACTACAGGGCCTGTGCTCTATTCACTGAGCCACCTAGCCACCCCAGTCAACTACAATTCTAATGCATTCAATCTAGAAGAGCACATGGTTGGCTAAAGTAAAAGATCACTTGAATGGCTCTCACCTCTCAACTAAGGTCTCATTTTCACATAAGAATCATGTCCAGGTCCTTAAAGGGTATAGGCAGCAGAGGTACTTTGTTTGATTAACTGCACTCTTGTTTTAAACACCAATTGAGACATAAAACAGGAATACAAGTGCACACTAAAGATATTTGCCAAAGTCACAGACTTGTAAATACCTGAAACCAGTTATTATGCCCCATATCCAAGTCTTCTTTTTTCTGGGCTGGATATTCCTAGTTTTATCAGTCCCATGAATGCAAAATTCTACACAACACTAGTTGTTCTCTGGGCACTGCTCATCTTATCAGTCTTTTGCTTAAAATGTGATGTTTATAATTGTAGACAACATATTTTTGTGAATAATTTCACAAGAAAATCACAAGATAAAAAAATATTTCTTCATTTCTAAAGTTGATTCATCCTTTATTGAACTCTGAGAATATAGACAGAGATCATAGACATTACACTGCTGCAGAAGAGTAAAACAAACATTTCCTTAAGAAAAAAATACCTGGGGAATAGTATTGAGATCTCCTTGATTACTGTGATTGAAATGACAGAGCTCTACCATTCAAAGTCATGCTTATTTATTATAATTAATATATAATACATAATATAAATAACATATAATACATGGTGAATAGACACCGTGTTTCCCCGATAATAAGACCTATCCCGAAAATAAGCCCTCCCCTTACTGTGTAAGATTCCTCTAAAATAAGCCCTCCCCCGAAAATAAGCCCTATTGAGATTGCTACTGTAGTGAAGGTGATCCCCTGCGCTACATGCTACATTACGGTACCCTCTGTATGCACCATCCCCCCCCCGTCGCCCCCCCCCGGTGAAACGCACGCCGCGCTCCGAGCTGTATCCAATCAGAGCTGCAGCAGTGAGCGCGTCATCCTGTTCTTCCCCAGTGATTTGCTTGCTGGCACCATTGAGAGCAGTGCCGCGGAGGAGAGCTGTTTATTAAAATTGCTGTCAATGTTATTAAAATAAGCCCTCCCCTGAAAATAAGCCCTCTGGTGTTTTTCTGTCCAAAAACTTTAATAAGACAGTGTCTTATTATTGGGGAAACACGGTAGCAGCAGAAGCTAAATATAGAGGTTCCCAATTTCTGTGAAAGAACTGACCACACCTTCATTTCCCAGAGTGAGTTGGTGATGCTCATTTCATCCACTAATTTGCAGGTGTTTATTAATTATGATGTGCCGTTACCTTGCTTGGAATAATCGATGATAGATCCACATCCAACTACCTCACTTCTCTTTTATTAGTATCATTCATGACTAAGGTTAGTGATGATAGTCACAGTCTGAATGATTTTACTCATATCTCACAGTGTGTTAGTAAGCCTTAAATTTCCTAGGATCACAGACTGAGAACAAGAGGGGATCTCAGAGATGGTCTTGCTCTGGTTCTCCGAACTAGAAGCAATGAATGAAAGTTACAGAGAAGGTAATTTAGGCTTAGTGTATTAATAGTTAACATTTATGTAGCTATTTGAAAATCTCTCCTTTGATCTTCATAACAACCCTGGTATGTAGGTATTATTATCACCCCCATTTTATAGATGATGAAATGGAAACAAAAAGTGACTTACTCAGGGTCACACAACTAATAAGTATCTGAGGCTGGATTTGAGCTTGAACCTTCTCGATAATGGGCCCAATGGTCTATCTGCTGCTGCCTTGATGTCTTAAGAAAAATAAAGAAATAAGCAAGCAAGCAAATAAATAAATCTTCAGAACAATTAGAATTATTCCAAAGTGGAGAGGGCTGCTTTAGGAGAGAGGAGGTCCTCACTACCTCTGTTAAGGTATCATTGAGAAAAGACTAACAAAGATCATTTGTGGAGGAGGCCGTAGAGGGATTCAGGGTTTGGGCTGGATTAGATGGGCTCTAAGGTCCCTTTCAACTCTGAGATTCTTTGATTCTGTGAAATTTCTGGAGCTTCAATCCTTGTCTTTGAATGTTGACTGACCAAGTCATACTGAGATAAAACAGAAGTAAATTAATCAAGAATTGAAGAAAGAAAAGCACGGAAAGTGGAGATCTTGGGGATCATGTTGGTTAAAAATAAAGAGTGTATCTTGGATGGATTGCAAGACAACAAGAGGAGATGCAAGGAATGATGAATAAGAAATAAGATATACTGGTCATTGAAGAGGGGAAATTCAGCAGAGGCAAATTGAAATAGAACAGCAAATCCTGAGGCTGAAATAAAGGAAAGGTGCCATGGCATAGTGGGAAGGGTGCCATATTTGTAGTTAGTAGAACTGAGTTCAGATTCTGACTCTGATATTTAGTACCCATGTGACCTTGGGCAAATCACTTAAACCCTTTGTGTCTTCACTTCCTTGTCTTTGACATGAGAGGGCTGGACCAAATGACTTCTGAGGAGATCCTTTCCAATGCTAAATCTGTGATGCTATCACTTGACTAAAATGGTGGAATTTAGGAACTAAAGTTCAAAAGGATAAATAAATATGCCAGATGGATAAGAAACAAAGAGATCAGATTGAACATTTTTAAAAAATGCTAATTTTGTCGTCGTTTAAAAGAGATGCTAGAGGAGGCAATAATAAATGCATGTGTATATACATATAAATGCATATGTACATATATATGTATATATTTAAATATGCATACATATATAATAAAGCATACACACAACATACATATTAGATGAAAAGACATAACTCATGTAGCTAATAGGATTTTTTTAATTTAAATTTTAAAAGACTCCAGATGGCTTTAGAAAAACTTGAAAACCTTCCAAGGTATATTGTCTTTATAGATACCTCATTTGGATACAGGGTTTAAAAAAATGTATATGTATTGTATGCATATAGACATATATATGCAGACACATACATATATGCATGCACACATGTCTGTATCTCTTATCTCTCTATTATCTACACATACAAAACACATACAGAGGTTGTTCCAAAAATCTTAGCGCAATTTGATCGTTAATAAGTTTAAATTGCACTGACTCTGGGACATTCTTTATACCTACTATATGGAATTTTTTTTTTCCATTTTGATTGTATCAGGAGGTTAAGGGCAGGATTAACAGCCCAGAAGTAAGTCAGCACAAACTCATGGAGCATGGATTTGCATAAAGAAAGTGGAGTTTTTTCTTTGTCACGATATTGTCCCTGATGTATAGCATTATGTATCATAACTAGTCCCCCTTTAGAAAAAAAAAATCAAGGGGACACAGAACTCATCCATGTGATTTGCTTTATGGTTCTCGACCACTGTTTTTTAGTTGACTTTTTCAATAGACACGTTGCATTTCTCCTGCCTACTCCCATTGTTTCTGGTTCTTTCCCAGGTCTCTTCCACCAAAATACATCCCTCAGTCAAGGAACATTTATGAAGTATCTATTATGTGCCAGGTACTGCGCTAAGCACTTGGGGATACAAAGAAAGATAAAAGACAATTCCTGCCCTCAAGGAGCTAACAATCAAGTGCTAATGTTGGAGACAACAAGAAAATGACTATGTACAAACAAGTTAGAGACAGGATAATGTAGACATAATCAAGAGAGGGAAAGCACCAGAATTACAAAGGATCAGAAACGTGTCTTGCAGAAAGTGGGAATTTGACTATGAAGTAATAAATAATAAAATTGAAATGTCTATCCTAAAATAAATTCTCTGGAAGGAAATGTGTTTGAATGTCCTTGTAATAACCAGTGAGTGTTAAGGGGAAGCTTTTAGAGACTGTGTATTACATAAGGCTGAATTGTGGACCTGTTCCATAGCACTTTGTGTTGCATAGGCACAGAATAATTCAGAAACTGCCACTGGGTTTTGAATCATTGGAATTTTTCATGACCTCAGAGAAATGTCTCTCACATTGTCTATTACTTTAAAAAATCAAGAACTTTGAAAAGGAGATGAATTTATTTGTGCATTTCCATTCTAGAAATTCAGACTCTAGATATGAGTGCCACATGTTTGCCCTTGTGATGTGTTGGCATATTTATAACAAGGTGATTTGTGCTAAAAATATTCTGTTCAGAATGTCCTGCATTTTCTCTCAGTATAGTGGGTTTGACAAGGGAGTTTACATGCGGTCATTGTAGGATAGAAAGTGGAGAGACATGGGTATTATATGAGTGTTTCTTTTGGCTAACCCACATTTGACCCTTGCTGTTGTTTATCCTTCCTTCTCAAAGAGGGTCAGTGATATCAGGAGGGTGGTGTTTTGACTAAGGCATCAGTTGGATTTAAGTGAGGCAGAACTGTCAATCATCAGTCTTACTCTCTCTTTTAGAGTCATCAAAGTCCAGTGGCAAGACAAAAGTGAAGATGCCTGGTCATGGCCCCAGGATGCAGTGGATGACCCTGGCATCCTCTATATCTGACCAAGCTCTAAGTGATCCATAGCACCTGCTTTAGTAGCCTTCATGGCCGCTGGAACAAATTGTTCTCATCTAGGGGAAGTCTCCACATGCTTGGAGTGGAAATTCCCCCAACTCACCAATGGATTTAAGGCATATCGGTTACCCTCAACCTGGTTTAGCTCATCTGCTGAGACAATTTTACTAAAGTGTGGCCAATGTGCATGCTACAGCTTCCTGGAGCCACAAGTGAGAGTTAGAAGACAGGTAGACACCAAAGGTGGGTGAGCAGCCCTGAAAAGGGGTTGGCAGCCCTCATACCAGAAGTGTTAGCTCTCCTTGAACACCCCATACACAACAATGTAGCACAATATATGAGGGTACTCTGAATAATTAAGAAGCAGAAGTTGATTCAAGAAGATTATCATGCCATTTGTGATGCCTAGTACTCGGAACAAAGTACTGCAAAGGTATCAGGCTCCACACCAAATGGAAAGTTGACATCATTATGGATTTTCAATGAGCTCATCATCCCTAAACCTGTTACAGACATCATATGCCACTTTGGCATCAATAATGTTGGAATGGAAGAGAGAGATTAGTACAGGAGCTCTTTCTTCTGACAGAGCTGAGGGATGGACAATAAAAACAACTGAGGTGTTTCAACAATCTCATAGTATTTCTCTATTTCTATTTCTTACCACACTGGGCAAGAAAGGTCCATCCCATAAAATGGTGAAATAGTCAGAATTCCTTGCAAGCTGGTAAATTATTCCTATTATATGCATGAGCCAAAGGGAGGAAAGTGTGGGTAAAAAGATGGTGGTAGGAATGGTGGCTAACCTGTGAATATAAATAATTGTAGGGAACAGATGAATTTTTTCTAGTATGCTATGCAGCCTAGTGGGAGAGGTACATGTGATCACTAGATATTTTTTTTTGAAGGGGAGGAAGGGCAATTGGGGTTAAGTGACTTGCCCAAGGTCACATGTCTACTAAGTGTTAAGTATCTGATGCCGCATTTGAACTCAGGTTCTCCTGACTCCAGGGCCGGTGCTCTATTCACTGTAGTCATTGGGTATTTTCACAGAAGTATAGAAATGTAGACAGGCATGTAGACAGAGAGTATCCAATGTTGGTGTCATGGAGAATCCTTGATAGATTAAGCTCTGGAAAATGGAGACTTGATGTCTTTATATTGTTACTTAGCCCTCAGTAACAGCCTCTTCTCAGCCAGAAGAAGCCTGTCAGTAGGCATTATAGAAAGTACCAAGATAAGGATATAATCTCCAGTAAATTCCTGAAGTGCAATTGGTCTTCTGGCACTGAAACTTTCCCCAGGGGGACAGAACTTCCCTGAGCTAATCCCATAAGGGATCAGCTAATTAAATACTATGTGAGAAGCTGAAAGGAGGCAATCTATGAATAGGGAGGATAGAAGAAGTAACTTTAGTACATAGGGGAATATAGTTTCAAATAATGCTACTTTGTACTGAACTAGGTAGCACAGTAGAGTGCTGGACCTAGAATCAGGAAGACTCATCTTCCTAAATTCAAATCTATCTTCAGACACTTACTAGCTGTATGACCTTGGGCAAATCACTTTACCCTGTTTTCCTTAATTTCCTTATCTGTCAAATGAGCCAGAGAAGAAAATGACAAGAAAACCCCAAATGAGGTCAGGAAGAGTCAGACACAACTTATATGACTAGACAACCCTAGCAACTTCGTGGCTCTGTATGGCTGTGAATTGCTGGGAAAAGCCAGTGGCAGATCTGCCTAGATATAGTGTAGCATTATTATGCATGATGGCCTTTTTTGAGCAAAAGGATAGAGAGTGCTAAGCAGGGCTATTTGTCTGAAAACAACCCCTAGCTCTGCCAATTACAAGTCGTGGTATACAGAATGTAGAGTGCACAGTTTGATGGCATGGCATAGGGGACTAGATCCTTGACTAGGTAGGGTTTAGGGAAACTGAATTCTCTGTCAACCCCAGTGTTGTGTGATCTCAGGCAATTTGCTTTCCCTTTATGGGCCTTAGTTTTCCCATGTGTAAAATGAGGGAATTAGATAACTTGATTCTAGGCACCCTTCAGTGCTAACATTCTGTGATTCTATTATTTAAATGGACTCTTGAAATGTAGAGTTGTGTGAGTTAAAGGCAAACCATAAGGGTCCAAGTGGGAGAGAATAACCTGAATTTTGGAATTATTGGTGGAATTCTTGCTTTCAGATTCAGAATTCAAATTCAAAAGAACTCTTTTTAAAAAATTAACAGAAGTGGGATTCTAAAAGTCACCTTTTATAAAAATTCATTAACTAAAATTCACCTTTCTAGATAGATCATTTAAACATTCACAAAGCAACTTTCCATTCATTTTGTGTCGTTTTCACCTCAAAATAACTCTGTGAGGTAGGTATCGGGAATTATGACCCCCATTTTACAGGTAAGGAAACTTTATATTGTTACTTCTTACAAGAAGAAAGGTGAAGATTTAATCTACCCAGCATCCCCCAGGTAGGAAGCTCCAGAGGCAGATTTTTAAAGTCAACCTTCCTGACCTCAGGCCCAGCACTTCATCCAGAAGGTCATGCTGTTTTTCCAATGAATATATAAATAAGCAAGATGCAACAGATACAATAATTTTTCCCATTATATATAAAAAAGGTTTTCTTGTGGTCTTTTGCTTGTACATCATAATCATTTCCCTTTAGTCTCTTCCACTATCGAACTGATTCTTGTAAGAAAAGAGAACATTTATAGAAAGCTGACCAACACAAGTGCATCTATCTGGCAGTGGTCATATTCCAAATATTTCCATCTCTCTCGTTAGAGGAGGAAAGTATATTTTATTTCCTTTTTAGCTCTCTAGTCCTAAGACTGTTTACAACAATTCATCAGCATCCAATGGCATTTTTCACAATCCACATTTATAAAGAACATACTGGGTGTAGAACACTATGTCAGGCACTGGGGAGATTCAAAATTTTAAAAAATTAGGATAAAAAACAAAACAAACAAAAAGTTATGGTTCCTGCCTACAGGAAACTTGGACTCCAGTAGGAGGGTAAGGCATAAACACAAGTAAGTATACTGGACAGTGTTCCTTGATAAGTATTTGAAACATTTATTTATAATTCTCTACCTCCTAGTACTCTGGATTCTGATGAGCTTTTTCCTTATCTTGCCACCAGACTGGGCTTCCACAATTCTGGGACAGCTCCCAATAATTCTACCTCCATTCTAGTCATCATTCCGTTATTTTTTAATCTTCAATCCGAGAACTAAGAAAGCAACAGAGACTAATACTTAAGGCATGAGAAACAATCATAAACTGAAGTATAGTCTGGATAGGGTTTATGGAAGAATTCATATAGAATTTTTTGTTTTTTTTCATTTTTCAAATGCTTTATTAACTTCTGATTTACATCATTAATTACTGCCAGATTTTGAGTTACAAATTTTCTCCCCATTTTTCCCCTACCCACCACCCCAAAAGAGCAATCCCACAGGATATCCCCTCCTCCAATCTGCTCTCTCCCCTATGTAATGAGAATGTAAATTTTAAAGATCTTCCCTGCCCCTAGGCTAAAGTGCACGTGGAGCCTGGGGTGGGAGGCTTGTTTTTCAGTAGATACTTCTTGATTGGCCAGTGAGTCAATAAGGTTGTTATATTCTCTGAGCCAGGAGAAGGCTATATAAGCCCTGATGTGAGGCTTTGTTTTGGGACTCACTTTGAGAAGTGTTCTGTGATTTGATCTGAATTCTGGGAAGCCGTTGTTGAGTCCCCCGGCTTTGAAAAACCCAGATGTGGAAACCCAGATGTTGACTGGGTATGGATGTAATGGTTGGACAGTTTGGAAAGCTGTCTACTTGATCTGTTAATGTCTTGATACTTCTGTCTGTGTATTCTGAAGTTTGGGGTGCTGACCATTTTCCCCTGAACAAGGTAAACGATATATGTCTGACTGATTAAAGTAAGCTTGTTAAGCCATTTTGGGTTGCTTTCCTTTATCAAAGCAGATCCAAGAACCTGTGGTGGCGGCAAACCCTGAGGACGCTTGGGGTGCTTGCTGCTACACCATATCTTCTCCCATACCCCCTTCGACTTTTCCAGTAGGACATGGTGGATCTCTATGCCCCAGTGCCTGTATATCTTATTTCCCAATTATATGTAAAATAAGTAATAATAATAATATATAATTTTAAACACTTGATTTTAAAACTTTGAATTCCAGATTCATTCCCTTCCTCCCTTGTCACCCACCCTTACTGGGAAGATAAGCAGTTCAGTATAGGTTGTACATGTGTAGCTAATGCAAAACGTTAACATAGAAGATATATTGTAAAAGACTGACTATATTTCCCTTCCTCCTGTCCCACTTGTTCTATTCTCTACTTTGATCCCATCCCTTTTCAAAAGTGGGTGCTTCCAACTTCCAACTTCCCTCCCCCCTGGCCTACCCTCCCTTCCATCATCCCCCCCCCCTATTCTTCTGTAGGGTGAGATACCCTATTTAGTGTGTATGTTATTCCCTCCCTGAACCAAATTCAATGAGAATAAGGTTGGCCCCTTCCCTTTTGCCTTCCTATTCTTCCCCTCCATTGTAGCCATTTTCCCTTGCCTCTTCTATATGAGATAGTTTAACCCATTCTGTCTCTCTCCATCTCCTCTCATTATATTCCTCTCTCACCTCTTAATTTCACATTTTAAGTATCATCCTGTCCTATTAACTTGACCCTGTGCCCTCTATTTATGTGTACCTGTAAACATATATACACACATTCACATATGTATGTATATCCTCCTATATAGGCACATTATATATATATATATATATATATATATATATATATATATACACATACATTTCTATTCCCTTCAACTATTTTCATATTGAGAAAAGTTTTATCCATGACAATTATCATTTTTCCATGTAGGAATGTTAATATTTCAACTTTGATAAGTGGCTTATGATTTCTTTTCCATGTTTACCTTCTTAAGCTTTTCTTGCTTCTCATATCTGAATGTCAAATTTCCTATTCAACTATGGTTTTTTCATTAAGAATGCTTGAAAGTCCTCTATTGCACTGAATGACCATATTTTTCCCTGAAACATTATACTCAGTTTTGCTGGGTAGGTGATTGTTGGTTTTAAACCCAGCTCCTCTGCCCTCCAGAATATCATATTCCAAGCCCTTCAATCCCTCAGTGTAGAAGCTGCCAGATCCTGTGTTATCCTGATTTTGATTCCACAATATTCAAATTGTTTCTTCCTGGCTGCTTGTATTATTCTCTCCTTGATCTGGGAATTCTGGAACCTGACTATAATATTCTTAGGAGTTTTCTTTTTGGGATCTTTTTCAGGAGGTGATTGGTGGATTCTTTCAACCTCTATTTTGCCCTCTGTTTCTAAACTATCAGGGCAATTTTCCTTGAGAATTTGTTGGAGGATGATTTCTAGGTTCTTTCTTTGATCATGGCTTTCAGGTAATCCAATAATTTTAAAATTATCTCTCCTGGATCTATTTTCCAGATCAGTGGTTTTTCCCATGAGATATTTCACATTGCTTCCTATTCTTTCATTTGTTTGGATCTGTTTAATATCATCTTAATTTCTCATAAAGTCACTAGCATCCCTTTGCTCCATTCTAAATCGGAGGGAATGATTCTCCTCATAGAGTTTTTGAGCTTCTTTTTCCATCTGGCAAATTCAGCTTTTTAAGGCGTTCCTCTCCTCATTGCCTTTTTGAGCCTCATTTGTCAATTGAGTTAGTCTGTTTTTTGGTGTGATTTTCCCCAGTCAGGCTGTTGACTCTCATTTTGTAATTATCTTTCATCGTTCTCATTTCTCTTCCCAATTTTTCCTCCACTTCTCTTATTTGCTTCTTGAGGTCCTCTAAGGCTTGTAACCAACTCCTATTTTTCTTTGAAGCTTTTGGTGCAGGAGTTCTGACTTCACTGTCTTCCTCCTGTTCCCTCCTTTGCTCCTTTTTGTCCCCAAAATAGGAGTCTAATGTTGGAATCTTCTGTCTGCTTTGTTTCCTTTGCCTGGTCATGTCGCCCCTCAGTCACTTGACCCCTGGGCTTTTTGCCACAATAGGACTCTGCCACCAGAGAGGGGAACTTTCATCCCAAATGCTGGGGTTTTCTCAGCTGCCGGAGGTATTAGTTGGGTGCCCTCTCTGAAGCCTCCACATGTTCTGGTAAGGTGGACACAAACCCCAGAACCACCACCCTACGCTGCAATCCAGATTCAAGCAGATTGAAGCAAGGTCTATTACCCCTCAGACTGGTTGCTTGGTCCCCCTACACTCTGCAGGCCAGGAGCTGAAGCTGTGTAGCAGCAAGCACCCCAGTGTCCCCAGGGTGTCTGCCAACACAGGTTCTTAAATCTGCTTTGCTAAAGGAAAGCAACTCAAAATTGGTTAACAAGCTTACTTTAATCAGTCAAATATATACCGTTTACCTAGTTCAGGGGGAAAAGGTCAGCTCCCAGAACTTCAGAGTATACAGACAGAATTATCAAGACAGAGAAACAGATCAAGTAGACAGGTTTCCAAACTGTCCAACAATTACATCCATACCAAATCAACATCTGGGTTTTTCAAAGCCAGGGGGCTCCCAACAATGGCTTCCCAGAGTCTCATCTGATCAAATCACAGAACACTTCTCAAAGTGAGCCCTAAAGCAAAGCCTCACATCAGGGATTATATAGCCTTCTCCTGGGTCAGAGAATATAACCACCCTCTTGACTCACTGCCCAATCACACAGCATCAAGGTGTGGGCATTCCTGAAAATCAAGCCTCCTGCCACAGGCTCCATGTGACCACATTCAGCCTTTTAGAAGGAGGAGTATATTTTCAAATCAAGGAACGTTCTCAGAGTCTCTTAAGCCAATCAAAGGGCCTAGGGGCAGGGAAGATCTTTAAATTTGCCTTTCCATTGCAAGCTGCCATGTGGTGCTACCTGTGCTGGGTCTCTCAGTGGCTTCTTGCCCTGGGGGCAAAAGCCCACACACTCCCTCCTACTGGGTCCGAAAGTCCAGACTGCACTGACCTCTCACTTTGTTCTTTGCATCTATGTGTTGATAATTCTGGATCTCCACAGCTGCTGGTGATCTGGACTGTCTCACACTGGTGGCTGGTCAGGCCCGCCCTGGGGCTAAAACATCCAGCTCATGTGGGCCTGGCCTCAGCTCCCAGAGCACTGAGCTGGCAATTCCTGCTGGCCTGCTGGGCTGTCCTCAGCGGGAGGCTAGCTTCTCTGTGTCATTTTTTGGGTTCTGCAGCTCCAAAGTTTGTTCAGAGTCTCCTTTTTACATGGATTGGGGAAGGTGGAAGCCGGAGCCACTTGGAGGTCCTGCTTCTACTCCTGCATCTTGGTTCTGCCCTCCTCTCCTATAGTATTTTTTCAACATTTAGTTTAAAAATTTGTGCCAAATTATGTTAATTTCTAGGAAAGAACTGAATAAAGTGGCATGCTTGAATTTTAATTGAACACTTAAAATACTGAACTGTTGTATGGAAAGTACCTGATTAGCCAAGATTCTAAAACTCATTAATTGAATGTTTTTATATAATTACATACATTTTCGCACATTCTAAAAGTAACAGGAGAAATTTTCAAATTGAGGTTGACCTTCTTGCCTTTGAGTGTATGTATTTAATGAAGAAAAATCTAAATTTAATATGTACAATTTGATTCTTATGTATATTAAACAGAAATGTTTACTAAAAAGAAAAAGAATATAAATTCCTTGGGGGAAAGGACTATCTCATTTGCTGTATTTGTTTCTCTAGTACTTAGCCCAGTGCCTGATACATAGTAAGTACTTAAATCTCTCTCTCTCTCTCTCTCTCTCTCTCTCTCTAAGTTCTCTGAGAGCTTTCATAGGGATGCTTGATACCAAATGAAGACTATTTTTTGAAGAGGTACATCCTGAATTGAGTTTTAATGGATGGATGCCATTTATTAGATGAAGACAGAGGCATTGAAGGACTAGGAGACAGCCTGATTGTGCTGCCATTTAGAAAATCAATATCAGAAACTTTTTTTTTTAATCTTCAATCGAAGAACAAAGAAAGCAATAGAGACTAATAACTAAGGCATGAGAAACAATCATAAATTGAAGTATATGACTATATAAACATTTATATATATATATATATGTATATAAAATCCCAAGACCATCATATATAAATACTGGTGATTAATAAAGATGGGGAAAACAATGTTCCCCTAATACATGTTTGTGTGTATAATTGATATTTTGATATTTGATATATTGATATTGTTAAGATATATATGATAATATATATATCAATATTGATAAGATTTATAAGATATATCAAATATATTGATATTTATGCATATAATTTAAATCTTTCTTCTTTTCCTTTTTTAGATGGTATAAAATATATGTTTTTATTTTCTTTTGTTATAAGATGTTTCCCCCTGGGATAGAGCAGACAATGTTCTTTACTTTTGAATAGAGTGCACATGGCTGAGTTGGATCTACCTTCATATTTGTGCAATTTATAGGAGGCACATTAAAGCACTAAGGGGTTTCAGCAAGGCCCCAGACTCCCATGGTATATATTACAGGAGAGCTTGGAGAAATGGAATTTATTATAATAACCCTCCAGTGATTAGACTACTTAAGCATAAGAATGGTAGCTTGTACTACTTTTCTCCCTATGAACTTTCCATATTGGGTCTCAATCTCATTCTCTCTCAGGGAAGTACAGACCAAATGGGAGATTGTATGGAGGAGATGAAAGCATACAAAAGACTTTGGTTTGGGTCTTGGTTCTGTGACTTTTTAGCCTTGGGACCAGGAGAAAGTAATTTAGTACCTCTGAGCCTTAGATTTTTCTCTGTAAAATGGGGATAATAGCAACATGACCCCCAACAAAGGAATTTTTTTGTGGAAAATGCTCTTAGCACAGTGCCTGGAACATAGTAGGTGCAAAATAAATGTTTATTGTATTATACAATGCTTTGTACATAGGGAAGTGTTATATAAATGTGAACTATTCTAATCTATGTATTTCCAATGAAGCACAGCAGCTGGTTAGCATCTCTGAAGAGCTATATGATTTTCAAAACTCTCTGCAAATATTATCTTATTGGATCCTTATGACAACTCTGGGAGGTAGATGCTATTATCATCCCCAATTTCACAGATGAGGAAACTGAGGCCTACAATGGTTAAGTGACTTGCACAAGGTCACGCAGGTAGTTTCTGAGGCTGGATTTGAACTTAGGACTCCAGGTCCAGTACTCTATTCATTGTATCACCTAACTGAAGTAATTGTGACTACTAATAGTAGTCAAAGTGAATAAGTCTAGAGTCCTTACGTTCTAACAGTATCCTGAAATGGGAGTCTAAAGACCTGATTTCTATTTCCTTTTTTAACCTTTGTTGCCTTTTTAGTTGCCATTTTTCAATCATTCAGTTGTGTCCTGTTCTTCCTGACCACATGGACTATAATGTGTCAAAACTGTTCATTGGGTTTTCTTGGTAAAGATACTAAGATGGCTCGCCATTTCCTTCTACTGTGGATTAATGCAAACAGAAGTAAAGTGACTTACCCAGGGTCACACAGCTAGTAAGTATCTGCAGTTGGATTTGAACTTGGGTCTTCCTGATTCCATGTCCAGAGCTGAGTCATCTAGCTTCCACCTAGTGGCCTTTTTACTCATCTGTAAAATGAGAGTATTGAAATATATGATCCTTTTTTTAGATCTCTCATATCTATAGGACTATGATTCTAAGTTGAGAAAAAAGGAAGTAGAGAGAATAAATCAATCAATAAACATTTATCAAGTGCCTAAGTGGCAGTCCCACTGTGCCAAGCACCCAGGATACAAAGAAGGGAAAAAATTAATTCCTGCCCTCGAGGAGGTTGCAATCTAATGGGGGAGACAACCAGAAAGCAAATATGTACAAGGTATAGACCAGGTAAACGCATGCGTGCAGAGTACAGGATAGATACAGAGTAGTTGGGAAGCAGCCTTTGGCTGAACTGATGTTGTCTTTCTTTGACTTCACCTTGGGTGCCTTTTGCTTCCTAGCTTTCTTTTGTGTGTCTTCTCCAGGAGATGATAAGCAGCTTGAGGTCAGAGACTGTCTTTTTTTTTCTTTTCTTTTCTTTTTTGCATTTGTATCCCCAATGCTTAGCACGTTGCCTGGAACATAATAAACCATTAGTAAATGTTGATTGACTCGACTATAGAGAGGAAGGCTCTGGCAGCTGAGGGGACCGAGAAGTGATTTTGGCTTTGTCTTCAAGGTGGCCAAGGATTCCAAGTAGGGGGCTGCTGGTCTATGTTTAACTATGGGTTCTCTGAAAACTCAAAACACACTTTTAAGTTTAATCTGCAATTTAAACATTTCTTCCAACAGTTTCTTAAGCCTAGACAATCAATAAAGCAAAACCTGATTTGTAGCATTTGCCTGTTTCTAGGGTGTAAAAGTTCACATAAAATGTAATAATTGGCTCTCTAGAGGGTTCCAGCTCATCCTAGACCACTCTTGATTCTAAAAGACAGAAATAAAGATGAATAACACACCAGTCATGGGGTACAGACAGTGCAAGAGCATGGAAATAGGAAATGGGTTGATGTACATGAGGTACATGAAATAGGTCATTGTGGTACAACCATAAAATGCAGGAAGATGAGTCCTGAGTATGAAGATTTTGAAAGACAGGAAAAGGCCAGGTTATTAAGAACTTCAAATGTCAACCATATATGCTTATATTTGATCCCAGAGATAGCAGTGAGATAAAAGTTATTGAGAAGGTGAGTGATCACGGTGATATTTTAGGAAAATCACTTTGGCAATGGGGCAGAGGGGTAGAGGACAGATTAGAGCAAAATAATCTTTAGAAAGGAAGACCTAAGAAGGTTCTGTCATGGATGAGGCAAGCAGTGAGGAGAGACTGTACTACCCTGGTAGCTCTGGAATCTGATAAATAAATGAAACATGCATTTTGAGGGAGAAGAATGAAGGATGGTTATAATTATGATGTTAAATTGAAAGTCAGTTGAAAGGAACAGCTTAAATTCCACCACCTAGCTAGCTAGCAAGTATGGATCACACTTAGAGAAATAAATATATATGTGCACACATGCACACACACAAATGCATGTTAGTGGAAAACCAGGAGATTCTGAGACTTAGGGAGAAAGAATCAATTGGGTATTCTGCCAGGGTCAGAATGTGATGTAGAATGTTTGAAATGATCTGTGGATAAGAAGGGAGTTACCAAGAGAAGGTGAGAGGATGACTGGAGCACACACAAAGGAGACAGTCACTTTATCAGTACCAGCTGGCAGCAGTTCAAGTGTACACACTCCTACCATTAATGTGTAAGGATCCTGCTTCTTTAGTCTTTTCCTGGGGTAATTCACCCTAGTAGTTACTTTAGCATGCCACACAGTATGCAAATTAGCACAGACCCATAGTTTCACAGTGAAAACAGGGTGAGTTGAAATCTAGGGAAGCTGGGGGTTAATGAGATTTTTGTCAAAACTAACTGATCCACAGTTATGGGCACATATATCATCACAGTGATGCCATAGACCAAGAAAATATTAGTCTTTTTCCTTTAATAGACTGTATCGTGGTGTCAGTGTCAAAGAGAGAAGAGCAACATGGAAAGGGAGATACTGTGATCAGATATCTCCAGTTCTAGTGGGGTATGGCTGACACAGAGGAAAGTCTCACTTAGAAAGTCTGAGTCTCAAGGTAGAACTAGGCAGGAGGAGCTTAGTGGATCATGCAATAAAAGGAAAGAGGTTGAGTTTCAGAAAGATTCCATCCTAGAAAAAGGTTTTCTCCTCTTCCTTCTCTAATGGCCACATTCTCTCTCCAGTTGTGTCTAAAGTGGAAGGAATCAGCTGCATTGAGTACAAATCTTACCTGGGGCACATAGCAGCTATGTGGCCATGGGCAAAATACTTGTCTAAGCTTGAATTTTATAATTTTTATAATAGGAATAATGAGAGAATTAATTCTTGATCCTGTATTTTGTATTTTATTTTACTCTGTGATTTTATTCTGTAACCATATTCTGAATTCTCTGCAACAAACCTGAAACCTCTTCTCTGTCTCTGAGTGAAGAAACTCATGACTGTAAAAGTTCAGTCTCCTTTCACTCTGAATTAGATACCAAAGGTTGATGTTTTCCCACAATCAGTGTTAAAGAAAATCTCCGAACTCTCATAAAACATTATCACAGCATTTCCTGAAAGGTCTGTGTAGTTGAAAAGCTGGACTAACTGACTTTGTCCCACCTTAAAAAAAAAAAAAAAGAACCCTCAGTAGCAAGTTCATCTACATACCTGGGTCCCTAGCAGTGACCTCAGGATGCAGCTGGGACCCATAAATTCACAAAAGTAATAATTAGAAATAGAGAGAGGTGATCTTTATCCCATATGTGGGTTATATTTACTTTCTTTTATATAAACAATTATGATTCTCCAACCCCATGATGTTGTCAATCCCATAACCAATGATAGTTTTTTTGTTCTGTTCTATATTTGTAAAAATGAGTTACATCTTCAGTTCAAGATCTTTGGCATAAATGGAGGCAAGCCATTGGCCTGTTTTATTGCCTGGTAGTGCCCCTGCTAATAAACCATAATCTTATACAGAAAATTGCCTCAGTTTACCTTTTTGTTACATTTCACATGCAACAATGATAATATCTGTAGTAACTACCTCAAGGGAACTAATGGCTATAAAGTACTTTGCAAATCTTTAAATGTTATATAAATTATAGTGATAGTGATCCCATCTCATTTAGAATGGATTCTAATACTGTAAAGCAGGACTCTGAACCTGGAATTCATGGACTCCCAAAGAATAAATGAATTTGGATGGGGAAAAAAATTCATCTTTATTTTGACATAATTACCTTCTAATGTATATTATGCATTAAAATATATTTCAAGAGGGGTGGCTAGGTGGCACAGTGAGTAAAGCACCGGCCCCAGAGTCAGGAGGACCTGAGTTCAGTTCTGGCCTCAGACACTTAACACAAAAACACTAGCTGTGTAACCTTGGGCAAGTTATTTAGCCCCAATTGTCCTCCAAAAGGCAAAAAATAAAAATAAAAAAATAAAATATATTCCAAGAAAAGGTCCATAGGCTTAACCATACTGCCAAATGGATACATGACACACAATAAGTAAAGGCTTTTTGCCTTAAAGAGTCTTAATTAAGATTTTCTATGTTTACTCTAAGTGTTATATATTTACTTGTTAATGACTATTTTTAAATGGGGCTAATTAACAAATAATTGGCAAGAGAAATATGTTTTAAAAAAACACTTTAAAATCCCTACAATTCTCAATTATAATAAAGTAGTTTCTATTGAAAACTCCTATGGTCAAGAAATTGGAAATGCTATTGTACACTTCCCCAAAGTTCTGAATAAAAAAAAAATCACTTACCATTCCTTTTTATCCAGTATTAAATTTATGTCTCTAAACTCCTGTTTGGAGTATGGTGTCAACCACACCATGTGGCCATGTTGGCCATCTGACAAATTGGTAAAGAGTTGCCAAGATTATAGCTCAACTCCATATAACTTCATTTACTGAGAGTTAATTCTTGGAGAAGTACTTAGGGTAGAAATATTGAGTGGGAGTGGAGAAGGAGGTGGAAAGACATGAGTAGCAATTTTATTTATTTCAAGGTGATGGTGAGCCTACTGCCATCTTTCCTCTCAGCTACAAGACATTCTTTGTGGTTTTTTTTTTTTTACATTTGAGTTTCAATGTATTTTTATTTATTTTTGCTAAATATTTCCCAATTACATTTTTAAAAATTTTAACATTTGTTTTTGAAATGTTTGAATTCCAAATTCTTCCCTCCCTCCTGCCCTATCCTCAACCCCTTGAGAGGGCAAATAATATAATATTTATTATACATGTGAAGTCATAAAAAATATTCCATATAGGTCATGTTGCAAAAGAAAACATACATAAACAGAAGAAAAATAAGGAAAAGGGAAAAATTTCAATATGCAGTCAGAGTTCATCAGTTCTCTCTTGAGATGGATAGCATTTTTCATTACTAGTTCTCTGGAACTGTCTTGGATTATTGTTTTGATCAGAGTAGCTATCTTTCACAGTTGATCATTGTCATGATATTCTATTACTATGTGCAATGTTCTCCTGGTTCTGCTCAATCCACTTTGTATCAGTTCATATATAACTTCCCAGGTTTTTCTGAAACCATATATCTCTTGTCATTTCTTTTTTTTTTTTTTTTGGAGGGCAGTTGGGGTTGTGACCTGCCCAAAGTCACACGGCTAGTAATTGTGTCAAGTGTCTGAGGCCAGATTTAAACTCAGGTCCTCCTGACTCCAGGGCTGGTGCTCTATTCACTGCCCCACCTAGCTGCCCCCTTGTCATTTCTCATAGCACAATTGTACTTCATCATAATCATATACCACAACTTGTTCAACCATCATCAAAATGATTGAAATTCCCTCAATTTGCCACCACAAAAAGAACAGCTATGAATATTTTAGTATAGACAGGTCCTTTTTCCATTTCTCTGATCTGTTTGGAATATAGACTAAGTAGTGGTATTGCTGGGTCAAAGGGACTCCCTTTGTTGGTGCTCCCATTTGGCAATTTATGTAGTCTCCCTTGGGAGTTTGCTTTTGACTAAGCCGGCTACCAGTCAGGAGAAGGCTGCCATTTTAGATATCCTAATGTGCTTTGCTCTGAATGGCTTGGATGAAGGGGTAGGGGACCTACAGCCTCAAGGCCACATGTGACTTTCTCGGTCCTCAAGTGCATGTTTTTGACTGAATCCAAACTTCAAAGAACAAATCCACAGGTCCCCCCCCACCCCTATTTGGAGCAAATGATTTGGTAATTTAGTTTTTTCCTTAACAAGTAGCTGTACAGCAGAGTGTGACAAGGTAACTGGAGCTGTGACTGATACCAACCTTCAATGGGAACTTTAGTTGTACACTATGATCCACCTTCTAAAGTGTAGGTCTGATCATTGTCACCCTCTGTACTCAGTGAGCTCCACAGGCTCTTCATTCCCTACAGACCCAAGGATAAATTGCTATGCCATTTAAAGCTCTTCGTGACCTGATTTTTTCCTACATGTCCAGTCTTCTTACACTTTATTTTCTTCCACACACTCTCTAATCCAGCTACATGGGCTTACTTGTAGCTACTCAAACAAAACGTGGCACCATCTCAGTGCCTTTCCAGTGGCAGCCCCTCTGTCTAGAATTCTCTGCTCCCTCCCCTTCATCTGTTGTTTCCTTGGCTTCCTTCAAGACTTGGCTTAAATCCCACCTTTCCTGGTTCACCCCAATGCTAATGCCTTCCTTTTTCAGATTGCCTTTTAAAATTTTGCACATATTTTATATGTACCTGTTAATTTACAGGTTATCTCCTCCATCAGAATGTTTGCTTCTTTAGGATAAGACCTTATTCTTTAGGATTTGGCCCCATTTTGTATCCTTAGCACTTAGCACAGTGCCTGACATGTACTAAATGCTTCATAAATATTTGGTGAATGACTGGCTAGCTGCCTTCTCACACCACTGAATTATGTTGAGTTGGCAATCCACTAAAAACCCCTATATCCTCAGAAACACAGCTGTTCAACTGTGCCTTAATGTCCTTATGTATTATTGAAAAACACTGATGTAAGAACACACATTTGATACTTTCCATTTCCATTTTATTCTATTTAGCCCAATGGTCAAGTTTATAAAGACCTCTTAGGGTCCTGGTATGTTAGCTATCTGATGAAGAGGGATGCTCGCTTTGGATGGTTGGCAACACTATGGGATCACTCATGCCTCTTCAGGCAATAGAGCTTTCATATTTCTTTGTATATCCAGAGCCCAGAACAGTGTCTGTCACATAATGGATGCTTAGAAGGTGAGGATTGAATTTAACTCTTAGATTCTATGATAATATGATGAGATGTCATCATGGTAGAGTTTGAAAGAAACTGAGTCAATTTTAGGACAGGAAAAAACGCTAAAGTAATTCAAGCATGCATTGACTTTTGCAAAGTCTCAGTAATTTATCCCTGGGCTCCAACAATGAATTGATTGGAAATATGGGAATGTAACTCCTTAGTATTTGTTGAGTGTAGAAGAACTTCTTAGAACAAGTAAACAATGTTAACATTTCCTTGGCAAATTAGAGCCAGGAGACACAAAAGGCCTTTCATCATACGTGCAAAAGGCACCAACAATTCCTCCCTGTCCTCAGTAATGTGGTATAGAGAGTCCTTGGGCCTCTTTGGCTTCTTGTAGTCAGAGTTTGGGACCCAGTTTCATCAAGTGAAACAATCCATGTTTTCCAAATATTTGTATGTTAGACAGATTGGCATCCTTCCTAGTATTTTTATGTGAAGCTGACATAATTGAGCCAAGAGAATTGGTTAATATTTTTCTAATTAAATAGAACCTTGGTTGTATGTGCACTAGTTAGAACTATGCTCACTAATTTTTAAAAGCTTGTCTGGTCTCTGGAGAATATGTTGTAGCTTTTTAAGGCTGAATGAGAGAGAATCAGTCTTTGTACTCGTAATTTTGTTTAGGAAGATAGAATCAAGGGATTCAACTGAAAGGGACAGTGGGTAAGCTATCTCCTACTGTGTGTGAGCTCTTTGAAGGAGCTCAATGTATGAAATGGGATGAACCAGGCTTAGAAATTTTATGATAATAATAATAATAGCTTTTTTATATGTTGTTTTAAGGTTTGCAAATGTTTTGAATGTATTATTACTGAATCTGAAACCACCTTGTGATGCAGGTACTATCATTATCCTTATTTTATTGAGAATGGAACTAAGGTCCAGAGAGATTTAAATGATGACCATGGTCACACTCCTAGTAAGAATCTAAGGCAGCAAATTACTTAACCCCAATTGCTTTAAAAAAAAAGAATCTAAGGCAGGATTTGAACACAGCTCTCCTTGACTTCGCTTCTAGAGGGGAGACATTTGCTCCAATACAGGGTAGGGTGACTAATAACTGTTGCAGGAAAGTTTCATTTTATTTTTGGTTTCATTACAGAACTTATTAATATCATATTTTCCTAGAATAGAAAATAAAACTTAGTTTCTTGATCATAGGTTCAATGATCTAGAGATCAATCATTCTCTACTATGTAGGATTCCCCTAATTCTTTATGTAGAATATTTAGCTCATTTGATTAGGTTACCACAGTAAGGAAGCCAAGGTCACACAATTTTGATTGTTGCATGGGTAACCATGTCCTGTCAACAGGCCTCTCATTGACTCCAAAGGCACAAAATGAGAGAATATGTACAGATGAGTAAAAATGCATTGCCCTTCCCAGAAGTCTAATTCAGAGCTCACATCACAAGTCAGTGGTGTCATTTATGAAGAATGACAACATAGTGTTATACTATGTGTAGAACAAAAGAAACATATACATTTCATCCTTCAAAATATAAATGAGTTGTTTTTTTTAAAAGCCAGTTCATTGGAAACTTGGATAATTTGGGAAGATAGGGAAATGATTTCCTGACATAATTACAGAGTTGATTTTACTATTTATCTATGCCAAAATGGGAAAGTGTGATGCAAGGTTGGGAGGTGCTGAAGATACTAGCTAGAAAAGAACATCTATGCCAGAGCCCAGGAGAGAATGTCTTCATCTGTACATAATAAGAAGCAAAATTTATTCTTCCCAAATGTAGGCTATGTGAAAAGGAGTTGCCAAGTGATACACTATAACAATAGAGAAAAACAGTCCAGGAACCATTATCCAGACCAATTAATTATGTTTTTTAGACCTTCCCTTCTTGTCCAACAAGAAGAAATATTATGTCTGGTATATTTGTAAGATATTTTTGTAATTTAAGCCCTAGGTGAAAAATAGAAGGGTAATGTCATTTAATTGAAATGAGATCTAGAGAATGGGCTCATGCTCCATCCTAACTTGTATAGTAAGCTATTTTTGTCCCCGAGAGAGAGAAAATGATAGAGGGGGAAATTGGGAGTAGTTCATAGCAGGTTTAGATTAAAAATTTAATGGTTTTTAATAAGTTCTTGGAAAAATGTATAGGCATAGTATTCCCAAAGGATTCAGCTGATATCTGTCTTGTTCCAATGTAAATGAAAGACAATGGATATCTGCCACTATATACTTAAGTGTGGTCAATTATTTCATGCTTCCTAATTAATCCAGCCCAGGTTTAGTTCCACTGAATTTTTTTTATAGTGAATACTCTATTTATTCAATAACAAATCAGAGCAAAACATTCACAGTAAATCAATGTACAGCATTCACAATGTTACAACTTATCATAGATAATCAGAATACAGCATTCACAAGAACTTATAATGGCCACATAATTTTCACCACAGTGGTCACACAGTTTTGAACAAAGTACATTCATTTAGTCAATCACAAAATCCTTAATTCAATCACAAAGTACAAAAGTAAAAGTTCTCCACCCCTAGGTCACAGTAAATCATAATCTTCTCAGTCAGTACAGTGTCCAAGTAAAGTCTTCTTTCAGCTTGACTTGAGGCTGGCTCTCAGCTGCCATGGTTCTTCTTCCATGGTGTAATTCCAACTGTCACCTGGGTTTAAAGGCAGGCAGCTCCCAGTTCCTTGTGCAGCTCCTTGTCCAGTTCTTTCTCACAATGTAAAGTCCACCTCAAGTCCTTCACAGTTCCAGTTTCTGGAAAGATAAAGCTTAACAGAGCCACAATAATATTCATGCACATTGAAGCAATATGCCAGCACATCATCAATTTACAATCTGACTGTGAAATCAACTTAGACCCACCAACAAGGTCTGAGAACTCAACACAAATCATCAACAGAGAAATCAACACAGACCCATAAACAAGGTCCAAGATGTCAGCACTAATCATCAGTAAAATCCCAGGACCTCCAAAACACTCTTCCAGGACTTCTATGAACATACAACCAGAAAATCCTCTCTCAGAGCTTCCAGTAATGTCCCTGGGCTTCTTTACAAAGTATCACAAACAAACATCAACAGAGACAGAGCAGACAAACAGAGTGCCAGGATACCACAAGTTTTCTCCTTCTTCATTCTGCCACCACAAGGGTCTTCTTTTCAGTTCTCCCTGTCTCTAGACCTGGGGTTCTCCTTATATAGTCATTAGCTCCTCTCCAGGAGTTCACAAGTTCTAGGGTTCACATGTTTTGTTTCTTAACAGACTTGATACAAGGCTCAAAAGAAACTTGAACTGAAACAATAGCTGAAACAAGGTGTGAACTACTTCTGTGCTTGCCATCACAGGTGGTATGATCAAAAGCAATATGTTTTCTCCTCTCCTTGTCTGTGCTCTGTCTGTGAGTAACCACAAGCACTCTTTTCTGCCTCGGAATTGTAAAGAGTATTCCCTCTCCACTGCTGCCACAAGCTCTGCCATGCCAGGGCTTCTCTTTGCCTGGTCCTTGGGCACCACCTCCCAGGACTGCAACCCAGATCCTATCCCAGGCAAATCAAGAGAATTCTGCTTCAGTGCCAACAAAAAGATCCATGCAATCCCCCACTGATAAGCCACTAGATCCCTACCATTGTCTGTGGGCCAAGAGCTCTGGAAGCAGCTACTGCCACTGCTACCTGTGGCTGCCACTGCCTTGGGTCTGGAGCCAGACCATGCTTCTCTCTCACCCAGGTCTGAAAGACTGTCCTTTTTCTAAAATTAAATTTTATGCTTATTTTTAGTTTGCATCATTCATTTCCACAAAATTTTGAGTTACAAATTTTCTCCCTGTCTTTCCCCTACCCACCATCTCAAAACAGTGATCCCACTGTATACCCCCTCCCGCAATCTGCTCTCTCCAAAATCCTCCCCCATTCCCCCTCCAACTTTCCAGTAGAGCAAGATGGATCTTTATACTCCAGTGCCTGTATAACTTATTTCTCAGTTAATATAAAAAACTTATTTATATATATTTATTAAAAATTTGATTTTAAAACTTTGTATCCCAGATTCTTTCCCTTCTTCCCTCATCACCCACCCTTACTGGGAAGATAGGCAATTCAATATAGGTTGTACATTTGTAGCTATGCAAAACATTTCCCTAGTGGATATATTGTGAAAGACTAACTATATTTCCCTCCATCCTATCCCACCCCCCCCCTCTTTTTTTTTTCTTCCCTTCCCCCTTTTCTCTTTCAAAATGTTTTGCTCCCCCCCCCCCCCCCCCCAACCTGCCCTCCCCTCCTTCATCCCCCCTCTCATCCTCTTCCCCCCTACTCTTCTGTAGGGTGAGATACCCTATTTAGTGCGTATGTCATTCCCTCCCTAAGCCAAATTCAATGAGAGTAGGTTGACTCATTCCCTTTTACCTTCCTGTTCTTCCCCTCCATTGTAACAGTTTTCCCTTGCCTCTTCTATATGAGATAGTTTACCCCATTCTGTCTCTCCCCATCTCCTCTCATTATATTCCTCTCTTACCTCTCAATTTCACCTTTTAAGTATCATCCCTTCCTATTTAATTGGTCTTGTGCCCTCTGTTTATGTATAGCTGTACACACACACACACACACACATATGCACACTTATATATGTATTCATATGCCCATATACCCTCCTATATAGACATATATGTAGGTATACACACATATTATATATATACATACATACATTTATATCCCCTTCAACTATTCTCATACTGAGAAAAGTCTCATGAATTACAATGATCATTTTTCCTTGTAGGAATATAAATAGTTAAAATTTGATAAGTTCCTTATGATTTCTTTTCCCTATTTACCTTCTTGTGCTTCTCTTGTTTCTTGTATCTGAATGTCAAATTTTCTATTCAACTCTGGTTTTTTCATCAAGAATACTTGAAAGTCTTCTATTTCTTTGAATGACCATATTTTCCCCTGAAACATGATACTCATCTTTTTCTGGGTAGGTGATTCTTGGTTTTAATCCCAGCTCCTTTGACCTCTGGTATCTCATATTACAAGTCCTTTAATCCTTCCATGTAGAAGCTGCCAGATCCTGTGTCCACTGAAATTTTAGAAAGATAATTAATCAATAAATAGTCATTGAGCAACTTTTAAATGCACTATGTTTTGTGTACCTTCTGTGGGGACACAGAGAAGCATAAGACATGATCTGTCTACATGGAGCCTGTAGTCTATGGGGAAGAAATGAAATACACATGTGAAAAAGTAATTCTATAAGTTAGTATATGACAATGCATATACAAAGTACTATAAAGTTCAGAAGAGTAATAAAACCAAAGGCTTCAGATATCGGTGCATAAATGCCCAAAGTATGTATAACAAGCAAAATGTATTAGAGACAAGACCCATGACTGGACCATAGTTCTGAAATAGTACATGTTATCCAAAAGAACCAGCAAAGTTAAAAGGAGTGCATGGGGAAGGGAGGCGGGGTGGAATGGTCAATTTTTGTGGTGGACAGGATAATAGTAGCATTGTGCATTAAACACACATGTTCACTTGAAGAAATCCAGGAACCAGATCAGGGAGCATGATGCAAACCATTTGGAGAAAAACTGAGTAGAAACAGAAGAAATATCACTATTGGAATATTCTACCTAGGCAGAAAAATGGAATTCATGAGGATCTTAAACCTTGTACAGAGACATTCTCTAAGAAAGAGAACTTTTAGTCATCTAGACATTTGATAGAGCTCTCTCTGTACCCAAAGCAGACTAATAATTAATTAATTAATAACTGACTTGCTTTATTTATTTATTAAATAAACTAATAATAACTAATAATTAACTAAGAAAGAACTGACTTGCTTTAATGATAGTTTCTTCTGTCAAAAGACAATAAAAACAAACATGGAGAAATACTTTTCTGAACTTGCCTCTCACCAACTCTAGCTGCAAGGGTGGAAATTTTGTGGAGAAGTGACTAGTCTTTCCTGGAGTTTCTGATAGAGGAAATGCAGAAATCTTGGAATCATCTGACATGTGTGCTGGATTTGAGGAGAACAGATTTCAAAGGGTTTAACGTAGGAATTTTCAACCTTTACTGCATCATGGTAATCTTATGGATCCTTTCTCAAAAAAAATTTTTTTAAAATTATAATTAGAGGAAATGCTAAATTTCAGTTAAAGGCTAGTGAAAAATTCAGACATGTTTTTCCCCTACCTATAATCCCTCGTTTGGATTTGCCCTTGGATTTTTTCAAGTGAACATGTCTGTTTAATACACAATGCTACTATTATCCTGTCAACCACAGATAGAACCCAACACTAAAATTCTAATAGGGTAACAGACCAGGGAACAAAGGTAAGGAGTTCTTCAGAATGAAATTCTAAATGCACAAAGAGAATTAATTCCAATGAGAAGGAAAAGTAAGGGTTGTAAGAATCCAATATGGATACCTATTAAACTTACAAAAAAAGTACATGTTAGAAAGAATTATATGGAAGATAAAAGCAAAGTCAGGGAAGAGAGGATAACTTCAAAAGGGAAACATGGTCCTATAAGAAGAGGAGAGGAACTTGTTAAAAGCTGAATTTGCACTGAGACTGGTAAGGAAAACCAATGACAGCATAACAAGGTTTGGTTTTGTTTTGTTTTTCAAAGCTACATTGGAGGTAAAAGAGATGAATCTAAGGAAGGATAGAAACTTTGGGGGAATGAATGGAACAAAGATAATAGGTCATAAAGAAAAGGCAGATCTGCTCAACTCTTAATTGTATCTACTTTCTCTGCTGAGGAACATTTTGAATTGTAAAGGACAAAACAAAATTAGTTGGTACTCAAGACAAATAGAGAAATAGAGAGAACTTGAAGACAGACAGTAAGAAAGCCACCAATCCTAGACGAACTTTATATTCTTAGGTATTTAAAAACCTTGTATATGAGATTGCTTTGAAAAATCATGAAAAATAGGGGTGGGTCCTCCTGTCATAAAATTGATGGGCTGAATATGCAGAATGAGACATATTTTTGGAGGTGGTCTATGTGGGAATTTTCTTTGCTTGATTATGCATACTTGCCACAAAAATTTTGATTTTAATTTTTTTTTTCTGAGGGGCAAAAGGAAGAGAGGGGGTTGGACTAGGGCTTCACCACCCAAAAAAGAGACCAAAAGAAAGGTTAGAAGGACTCACAGAACAGCAAGATAGCTTTGAAAGTAACATTCTGAATTTGTTCCATACTTAAAAAGAAAAGCAGGCTGTACATAATGAGGATTACTACTTCATGAATGATCCTCTCCTTCTGTTCTACAGTGTATATGAAAATGTTGATTTTACTTGGTGGTTGTTAAGATCGAAATAAACGTAAAATAAAATTCCTTCCCTATTTATAGAATTTCCTCTCTGGCAGGGTACTATAGGATTGTAAGAGTACAGATGTTCACATTTTCCAACAAAAGGGGAAAAAGATAGATTCTACAAACTCTAGTGTGGCAAGACAGCCTTCAATTTTTGGCAAATTTTTAAATCATATTAGCAAAATAACATCTAATGATTATCTATAAAAGGAAATGGTGACTACAAAGAACCAACATGGCTTCTTCAAGAACAATCCATATCAAAATATTTCCATTTTCTTTTTTGATAGGGTAATTAGACTGTTTGGTCAGAAGAACAATATAAGCATAATTTACTTGGATTTCATTAAGGAATTGGATAAAGTTCTTTATGCTATTCTTATAGGAAAATGTGAGGCAAAGTGGGTTAGATATAGAGTATATTGGGTAGATTTGAAACTTCTTGAATGGCCAGTACTGAAAAGTAAAGTCATGCCTTCCTTTTCTGGAATTCTCTTTTTCCTCATTTCTACCTCTTACTTCCTCTAAGTCCCAACTAAAACTCCATTTTCTATAAAAAACCTTTCCCTCTTCTTGCTAACAATCTTTCTTCTATTCATGATCTCCAATTTATCCTGTATAATATCTTGTTTCTAAACCATTGTTTTCATGTTGTCTCTCCCATTAGATTATGAGCTCCCTGAGGGCAGGGACTGTTTTCAGTTTTTGTTTCTTTCCATTCTTTGCATCCCCAGTACCTAGTAGAGCCTGGCACATGTTAGACACAACAAATGCTTATGGACTAAGTAGAGCTGATGAGCATGCTGTATTTTGTTCTAATCAGACCATATCTTGAGTATTTCATTCAGATCTAGGTATCACATTTCAGGAAAGGCACTGATAAGCTGGGGAATATTCAAAAAAGGGAGATCAGGAAATTAAGGCTTTGATATAATGCAGATTGGGAAAGAAGAATTAAAGGGCACATTGATAGTAATTTTCAAGTATGCAAAGCTCTAGCATTTGTAAAGAGGGATTAAGTTTGTCTAATTTGTCCCACAGTTCAGAAGAACTAGCAGAGATGAGTGGAATCTGCAAAACAAATTCATTGTTGGGGGAAAAAAAACAAAAAAACAAAGTGTAATAGGCTTCTGTTGGAGGTTATAGCCTCCTCTTTAAGGGGGCGGGTCTTTAAGCAAAGACTGAATGACCACATATGGACAGTGTGGAGAGGATTCTTGTTCACTCTTGGGTTCTGCTAGGTGACCTCTGAGGTCCCATTCTGCTCTGAAATTCTATTTCTATTCTATGAGCTAGGGATCACTATGGACAAAACTGGTCAGGCAACGTTTCATGAAGGAAGTGTCATAAGCTGGGTCATTAAAATTTGGCATAGGCTAATACCACTACTTGGTCTATATCCCAAAGACATGCCTGAAAGGGAAAAGAACTTGTTTGTATAAAAATAATCATAGTAGCTCTTTTTATGGTGATTAAAAATTGGAAATCAAAGAGATGTTCAGCAATTGGGGAATGCCTAAACAAGCTCTGGTATATGATTGTGATGGAATATTATAGGATGATTTCAGAAAAACCTCAAAAGACTTACATGAAATGATGCATAGTGAAGTGAACAGAATCAGGAAAATATCATACATTGTAACAGCAATACTGTTCAATGAAGAACTGTGAAAGACTTAGCAATACAATGATAGGAGACAATCACAAAGGACTAATGATGAAGCATACTCTCTGCCTCCAGAGAAAGAACTGATATTGTTTGAATACATACTGAAGCATGCTATTTTTCACTTTCTTTTTTCGTTTTTAAAATTTGAGTCTTCCTGTAGAAAATGTAGAAAAATATGGAAATGTTTTAATAATTGCTCATGATGACCTATATCAGTTTGCTCACCATCTCAGGGAGGTGGGAAGGGAGGGAAGGAGAGATAAAAATTGGAACTCAAAACTGTAAAGAAAAATGTTTAAATAAGTAATAACAATAAGTATGCATGCAATAAAAGAAGGGTTACCACATTAATAAAAAAAGATTTGGCATAGTCAGAGAAAAATTTCTGTGAATAAGGAAGGTGGTTGGGATTGGGAAGTGTGTTGTAAATAAAGACATGGAACCAGAAAAGAAAATTAAGTATGCTTGGGGAGCAAAAAGTATACTTGTCTTCCTAGGATGGAGAGCTCCTGCTGGGTAATTGTAACAAAGTCAATTAGGAAGTCATGTTAGGATGAGATTGTGGAGACTTTGAACTTGGCCAAGAATTAACATACCATTAACTAGTCAGGGTGGAGCCATTGCAGGAGAGTGGCATAAGGAGAGCAATGTTCTAAGACTATTCAACTGGTACAAAGGGAACAGGAAAAATTGAGAGAAGGAGAGATGAGAGCCAAGGAAGCAACCAAAGAAGCCATTGCAATAGTCAAGAAATTAGGTAATAAGGTATTGAAGGGTGATAGCAATGGAAATGGGAGGGAACTCTCTTGAGGAAAAGAACTGATAGGAGTTGGTGGTTTCTCTGTTACAAGGAATAAAGGAGAAGAAAAAAGTATTGTGTTACTGCAGTGTCAAGTAAAGGTGCCTAGAAGAATGCTGCTATGACTGAAAGAAATGGAAAAGCCTGGAAGTGAGCAGGATTGGTTTAGAATTAGCAGGACTGGTTAGAAATGAGTTCAGTTTTTGATACATTCAATATAAGGTAACAGTAGGACATACAAATGGAAATACTCAACACATATTGGAAATGTGACCCTGGCATTCAGGAGCAAGGTTAAAGTTAGAGATTTGAGAGTCAGTATAAAACTGAGTGGCAGTTGGTGCTCTTTTTGAAAGGGAGAATACAAAACACATTTACAGTACAATAGGTAGAAAAGGCAACTAAGGTGACAGGGAAAGAGGATTGAGAAGGGCAGAAGAAGAGGAAGGATAATGCAAGATAACAGAAGTCAAAGATGAAGAAAGTTTAAAAAGGAGGTAACTCAGTTTTGAATGTTGCAAAGAAGTCAAAGAAAATGATTAAGAGAAGTCATTTGATTTACAAAAATGAAGTTTATAGAAAACTTTTGAAACTGTAGTTTCAGAATGATAAGGGTAGAAGACAAGTGCAGGCTGTTAACCAGTAAGTAGGTGGTGATGGGATAAACAGATGTTGATCATCTGTTTGAGAAGTTTGACAATGAAAAGAAGATAAATTGGTAGCTAAATGGGTCAGCAAGGTCAAGAGAAGGTTGTTTCTTTTTTTAAAATAGGAGTAATCTTTCAATGCTTATAGGCAAATAAGAAGCTAGTAGAAAGGAAAAACTAGAAAATGGAAAAGAAGGAAAGAAGAAAGGAAAGAAGGAAGGAAGGAAGGAAACAGGGAAGCAAGGAAGGAAAGAAGGAAGGAAGAAAGGAAGAAAGGAAAAGAAAGAAGAGGAGAAAGAGAATGAGAAACACTCACATTTTCCTTATCACTTCTAGAATCAAATATAAATTTTCTGTTTGCAATTTAAAACCTGACTTCTAACCAGTCTCCTTACAACCTACTCAAATCCATCTACTCTGCAACCCCATGACACTGGCTTTTTTGTAGTTACTTGTCAAAGGCACTCCATATCCCAATTCCCATGGCTATCTGCCATGCCTGGAATTCTCTCCTTCCTCATTTTCACCTCCTGTACTCTCTGGTTTCCTTCAATTCTCAGCTAAAATTCTACCTTTTACAAGAATACTTTCCCAATTCACTTAATACTAGAACCTTCTCAGAGTTTATTATTTCTAATTTGCTCTGTATATATCTTGTTTGTGCATGGTGATTTGCATGTTATCTTCCCTCATCAGACTGTCAACCTTGACAGCAGGAACTATCTTTTTTCTTTCTTGAATCCTCAGTGCCTAGCATAGTGCCTGGCATACAGTAGGTACTTAATAAATGTTGACTTGACTTGATTTGCTTAATATGAGTCAGGCACCCAGCTAAATGATGAGGATTTACAAATTCAAAAAAGCAAGACAATCTTTGCCCTCAAGTAGCTTGCATTCTAATAGGGGAGCAGAAGCTGTGGTTAAGTATGTTGATCCAAGAAGCCACAGGGAATAGTGAATGAAGACATGGGGTAATTGACTGACTCATTCCTTCTAGGAATGACAGTGTTGATTTGATTAGTGCTCAAGAGGTTGAAATAAAGAATTGGACAGACAAGCGTACCTGGACATCAGGTTGTTGACTGGAACCTCCCTCAACTACACAATTACTTTGGGTGGCAGATGAGTCACATGGGAAAAATTACACAAAATACACATGGTGTTCCTTGCCCATTCAACACCTGCCCTCTGAGGCATATATGCAAGATTCCTTTAATCTCTCTCTCCATGGTTTTCAATCCTGGGCTATTTGAAATCATTCACCCCAAAATTAGTGTGAACTTGTTATGATGAAAAGAATACAAAACCTCCCAGGTTTGGTGCTGGAGTTGTCTGGGATGGGAGCCGAGAAGCTTATTTCTTTGCTTTTTTTCAGCTATTTACTAATTCAGCACCTGTGTGAAAATTCAAAAGAACTGGAAAAAATGTGGTAGGGGAGGATGAACCAGAAGAAGCACTTGGAGATGAACTCCTAGGTTTACAGGTTTTCATACTGTGACAATCACTTGTATCTATTTTATATATTTCAAAACTGAATATTACTAAGGTTCAGTCAACAGTACTTGGGTTTTCCAGGAGCAAGAGAAAAAGAGAGAGAGAGAGACAGATAGACAGACAGATAGACAGGCAGGCAGAGACAGAGAGAGAGGTTGTGTGTGGTTTGTCCTTCATTCTAGAAAAGGAAATGATGTTACGACTTGCAGTTGACTTTGAGAGGGCTGTGCAAGGTCACCAGTTACTGCGGCCAGCAGAGTTGGTGGGCTAGCTAGCGGTGAGAATAATGAGATGGGGGTGTAATCAACAGTCTGTTTGTTACAAGACCATTTCATACAGAGCCAAAGATGCAAGGAGCTCACAGAGTTTTTATGCACCCCAAGGAGAACGTAGACATCCACAAAGAATGTAGAAAGATCCTACATCTAAGAAATGCAAATAATGTAGAAGGAGCCTCCCTTAATCCTGTTTACTATTTACCCTTGCTAAAGGTTAGTTACTTATTAGGGTATTATTCTAGGACCATATGCAGAGGTATAAACAAAAAAGATTACATGCCCTCTTGCTATCTGCCTAGTAGCCTTGCAGATAACTTAGAGGACAGGGGAATATACCTAGTGAGGTCAAGCGACCCCAAAACGTTCCCTTCATAATATATCCTCTTGCTTGTCTGCCCTGTAGCCTTTCAAATAATAATATAGGGAAGGGGAACATTTCATTAGCGAAGCTGAGAAACTTCTGAAAGTTCGCTGCAACCAGTCTCACTTTCTCTTCCAGAGTCATCTGGGTCCAATGGCCAGATATTCATCAGGATGACTAGAGATTACCCAAGATGCAATAGGAGACCCTGGCCCTTTTAAGCCAAGGTCCTTTCAAGTCCTCACTTTGATTTAGGCAATGCCCATTCACTAAATAGGGCTCTTTAAGAAGTGAATGAAGAGATGGCTCCTTTAATAAAAAAAAAAATCAAACTAGGAGGGGAAGACCCTCAGAGTTACTGAGACAGAACAACAGACATATAGACAGAGACAGAGACAGAAGGAGAAAGAGAGACAGAGAGAAAAACTAACAGGGAGTAGTTTCATTCCTTTTGGAATTTTATTTATAAACAAACCTATTCAGATGGACCCTGAGCAGGAGGGTGGCCACATCTTGTTCCCATAAACATACACATTATAATCACCTTTGGACAACTTCCTCTAGGCCTTTGTTTGGCTTTATATATGGTAAAGTGCATCAGCTATTTATATTCCTGCCAGTTGGAAATGATAGGCTAAGTTTGGGTTGGTTTTTCTTTTTTCTTAAACAAAAATCCTGAAGTTTATTTATCACATCCTGTTCCAGCAGTCAAACACCTAAAACCCCTGGAACTGCTAAGTGTCATTCTCTAGGAATAGGCACCTTACTTGGATGTTTAATGAACTGGGCTGCCTAAAAATACAGGAGAATAGCCTCCTATAGAAAGGGTCAGGAGGTTGGATTGAGGAAAAGGGAGATACCCACCTAAAAGATTCAGAGACCTCTTCCAGCATTATATGCAATCTTATTACAAATCATAAATCTAATCTAGATTTGCAAGTCCTGCCCCTTACAAGTAGGTGACTTTACAAGTAGGTGACTTTATGACTTTTCATAGAATCAGATGACTAGAAGGGACCTTAGAAATCATCTTTTTCAACTTTTAAAGATGAGGAAATTGTGGCTCAGAGAGAGGACTCTCCCCAAATCACACTAGTCACAAGGAGTAGAGACAGGATTTGAACCAGTTTTCTGACTCCAATTATGGGGCTCTAACTATGGTATTACAATGCTATATCCTTATGAGAGATAATCCTATACAATTAGTAATCCCTTCCACATCTCAAAGATTGAGGTGTGGCACCCCTTTCCCTCCCCATGATCCAGAAAATCTGAGTAAAATTTTTTGGCCTTCCCCTTCATGCTAGAGAAGAAGTCTGAGTTCTTTCTTTTTTCTTTTATGGGGTATTTACAGTACCTTATTGGAAGATTTGTGTTAAATATTTGGTCATAGGTTCTGTGTCATCCGTTAGCCTTCATGGGTCATTTGTGACTTTCAGAAAACTCCCCCCAAATTCCCATATAATTTCTTATGCAGACCCACAATATATCAAAACTGAGATAGAGAAAGTTGTAATGTGGAAAGGATAACTGTGTTCTCATTTTGGGAATAATTACTTTCTTGAGCTTTTCAAGTTCATTTGTTATATTTCAATGAATAAAATATCATTCACTGATGATTGTTCTCCCTCCAGGTGTAGACATCAATATCTTGCCTTTGTTATTCATGTTCTCTCGCCAGCGGCTCTCTACCAAAGCACCCAAAAACTTCTAGGAATTTAACTTTTTATGGGTTCCAGTGCAGCACTTCAGTTGTTTCCCTGTGTAATAGTAATGGAATTTAAAGATCCCCTTGTATTGGCTTGGTTTTGGTTTGATCGTGTTAAAACCCAGAGCTTGTGAATCCCACTTGTGGGATGGACTTGTTGACATGAAAAGAGAGGACTGAACTGGGAGGAGCTGGTGACATAGATTTGGAGAGACACAAGAGAGAGACAGAAGAACTTTTTGGAAGCAGCACGTTGGAGGCAGAGTGAGACTGAGAGGATTGCTGAGGGCCACTTTGAATTGCCCAGGACTTTTGAGAGCTGCCACCCAGAGCTGCCAAGGACTGAGGAGACATGGCTGTTTGCTGGTACCTTGTCTGTCTGTTTTGATGTTGTTTTGCCAGATTTGTCCACTGGTGAAGGACAGTGCTGTGGTTGCAGAAGCTTTAGAACCTTGCTGTTGGTTCAGAAGCCCTGAAGAAGGATTTTCTTGTTGTATGTTTACAGAAATCCTGGAAGAGGGTTTTGCTAATGTTTTCAGGGGTCCTAGGACTGTTCTGCAGACAGAGAATGAATTAATGAAGAGACTGGCAATGTATCTTGTGGCCTTGCTAAGCTTTGTCTCCCCAGGAACAAAGATTGCTGAGAACTTGCCTCACCTCGAGATGAAGAAAAGACCTCCATTTGGGTATTAAGTGCTGTGCTTAAGCTTGTTGTAACTCTGGGGTAGATTCAATTGTGATCCAGGGGTGGGGAACTTTTGACCTTTTTGCGCTTTGTGATTGAACAAATGAATGTACTTTACTTATGATTGGAAACTAATCTCCATTTGAGAAGAGGGGCTTTGTGAGGGACTAAATCAAGGTACAGCTTAAGAGTGGAGTAGTATTTAGAAGAGGGACTTTGTGATTGATTAAATGAATTGTAATGTCCAGGGGTGGAGTAGTACTTCATTAAATCACACTTGGGGGTAGTATTTGGAGATTATTGAATCACACTTAGTAAATGCTCTATTTTGAATGATGTTCAATTTTGATTCTATCTGTTCTTAATTTGTCACTGAATAAAATGGAGAGCACCTATGCTGGTATTTTGAACCTTGGGAAGTTGCCTTTGTTTGGCATTATTACACCCTGTTATCCCTTGTTCTCTCTACCTGACTAGCCCAATTCTATTTAAAGTCACTTTGGGCTGGGAGGATGGAATTCACTTTTTTTTTAACCTTTGTTGTTACTATCATTCTACCCATTGTTTTTGAGCCTCCAAATTATCCTGTGTAGTAAGTGTTTAAGATATTATTATTCCAATTTTACAGTTGAGGAAAAGTGAAGGTGGTGGAAGTTCAGTAATTTGTCCAAGTTCACAAAACTGATAATTTGTCAGAGGCATATTTCTAACCAGGGTCTAGAGTGGCTTGAACCCAGGTATGCCAGATTTCAAGTCCGATCTTCTCTCCACTGACCCAATGATGTATCTCTTGGATACTATGTATGTTATACCATTTCTTGCACACCAGTCATTATGGATAACATAATAATCATGACAGTGGTGGTGGTAATGATAATAATAGATGATATTTACAAAGAGTTTTAAGATTTACAAAAGGCTTTCAATTTATAATCATCACACACCTTTCTTTTGTCCTCTGGGTCATTTGTGATATTGATTCTTCAGAGACTTTGATTGTAATGGCAAGAAGTATTTAATACCTTGTTTCAGCTATTTAATTATTTAGCACCTTGTTTCAGTTCAAGTTTGTTTTGAGCCTTGCCCATGATTATATCAAGTCTTTGTTAAGAAACAGAACTTGTGAAACCCAAGTGGGAGGAACTTGCTGATGCAACAGGAAGGGGCAGAACAGAACAGGTAGAATGACTATATATAATGGAGAAGCCCAAGCTGGGAAAGAGCAGAACTGAGAAAAGAATACTAGTAGTGGCAGAGATGAGAAGGAGAAAACTTGGTGTAATCCCAGCACTCTGTTTGTCTGTCTTATCTGTGTTGATTTGTGTTTGTAATACTTTGTACAGAAGCTCTGGGACCTTGCTGGAAGCCCTGAAAGAGGATTTTCTTGTTGTCTGTTTACAGAACTCCAGGAGGAGGGTTTCAGAGGTCCTGGGACAATACTGACAATCTGTGTTGTTGTCAGACTTTGTGTGTCTGTGTTGATTTCACAGGCAGAAAGTTAATTGATGATGGTACCAGCAATGTGCATGAATATTGTTTTGGCTCTGTTAAGCTTTGTCTTCCTAGAAACAGCAACTGTGAAGGACTTGAGGTGGATTGGACACTGTGAACTTCAATATGGAATGGGAACTGGATGAAGAACTGGATGAGGAGCTGGATGAGGAGCTGAGAGATGCCTATCTATGAATCCAGATGTCAATTGGGGATATTCAGGAAGGGGCTGGGGCCATGGAAGAAGAACCATGGAATCTGGGAGCCAGCCTCGAGGCAAGATGAAAAGACCTCTGCTCCTAGGTGGAGACAAGATGGCAGAGTGAAAGCAGGAACTTATCTGAACTCCTCCTTGAATTCTGTTAGTACCCTCTAAAAAGTAAATCTGAATGGTTTTAGAGTGACAGAATCCATTGGGAGATGCAGTGTGATAGATTCCTAGTCCAAGAAAATGCGCATGTAGGATGGGGCAGGGGGAGTGTGGAGCACACAGACTGTACCAGTGCAGACCTGAGACCAGATCACAGGAGTGAAAGAGCAAGCCCCAGCTTCACAAATTTCTCACTGTGGGACAGATGATCTGTTGGAGCTGGGTAAGAGAAAGTGCAGGGCGCACAGCAGTGACAGCAGCTTCTCCTGGGGCTATCGACCCACAGTCTGGATGTTTAAAAATCGCATATCCGAAATTCCAGGAGCCAATATGGTGGAGTAAACACTAGCTGCTCTAATCCCCCTCCCTGACCCTGAAAATCCAGAGATTACTGTGCCAGTGTAAAATCCTAAAATAATGGAAGCAGCAGAAGGCTTGGGAGTCCTAGAAGAAGGGTGTAACTGAAGCTGTGTCAAGCCTGAAGTGAAGGGCAAGAGGCACCTACCCAGCAAAACTGAGCATCATGTTTCAGGGGAAAATATGATCGTTCAATGGAATAGAGGACTTAAAACATTCATGATGAAAAACACCAGAGTTGAATAGAAAATTTGACATTCGGATACAAGAAGCAAGAGAAGCATGAGAAGGTAAACAGGGAAAAGAAATCATAAGGAACTTATTAAAGTTGAACTATTTATATTCCTACATGGAAAAACAATAATTGTAACTTATGAAACTTTTCTCAGTATGAGAACAGTTGAAGGGGATATAAATGTGTGTGGGTGTGTGTATAGGTATATATATATATATATATATATATATATATATATATGTATACATACATATATATGTCTATATAGGAGGGTATGTGGGCATATGAATACATATGTGAGTGTGTATATATGTGTACAGGTATACATAGATAAAGGGCACAGGACCAATTTAATAGGAAGGGATGATACTTAAAAGGTGAAATTAAGAAGTGAGAGAGGAATATAATGAGAGGAGATGGGGAGAGACAGAATGGGGTAAATTATCTCATATAGAAGAGGCAAGGGAAAATTGTTACAATGGAGGGGAAGAACAGGAAGGCAAAAGGGAATGAGTCAACCTTACTCTTATTGAATTTGCCTGAGGGAGGGAATGATACACACACTAAATAAAGTATCTCGCCCTACAGGAGGGTAGGGGGGAAGGGGATGAGAGGGAGGATGATGGAAGGGAGGGCAGGTTGGGGGAGTGGGGAGGGAAGTTAGAAGCACACACTTTTGAAAAGGGACAGGGTCAAAGTAGAGACCAAACCAAGTGTGGGACAGGATAGGATGGAGGGAAATATAGTCAGTCTTTCACAACATATCCGCTATGGAAATGTTTGGTGTAGCTACACATGTACAACCTATATTAAATTCCTTATTTTCCCAGTAAGGGTGGTTGATGAGGGAGGAAGGGAAAGAATCTGGAATTCAAAGTTTTAAAATCAAATGTTTAAATATATATATATATATAATTATCATTATTATTTTACATGCAACTGGCTGTTTTGGGATGGTGGGTAGGGGAAAGATGGGGAGAAAATTTGTAACTCAAAATCTTGTGAAAATAAATTATGTGAACTATAAATACACATAAAATTTAATTACAAAAAAAGAAAAAAGCTTAGTAAGTTTGTGGTGACACAGTGTTATCTTTGTCCCTTGAGTACCACAGTGGCTTCACCTCAATTTAATTGATTCCCCTCCTGGATCTCACCACTTGCCCCAAGGTGCAAAGATGGCTAGTTAACAATGCTGAAGTATATTAAATAAAGTAAAACATAGCTCAAGGACCAAGATTTGTACCTCTACCCACTGGAAGAATATAGAGTTACTGCTGGTTTCTCCTAGGGTCTTTGAGGAAGTTTCCTAGGCATACCTTGGTGTTTGATAGGGAATTAGGTAAGATACTGTCAAGAGGATAAAAGAGAAAGTTATTGGTGGTGCAGTGAATGGAGCACTGACCCCAGAGTCAGGAGGACCTGAGTTCAAATTCGGCCTCAGACACTTAACACTTATTAGCTATATGACCTTGGGCAAGTCACTTAACCCCAATTGCCCTACCTTCCCTCTTGCAAAAAAAAATAAAAGAGAGAGAAAGGTATATTATGGTACAATGGCTAAGGATGAGACAATGGGGAATTGTTTCTTTCTGCTATTTTAATAAGAGCAACATGGGACCAAATGGCTTTCTGTCCCCAGATTCTAAATTGATGGTAAATTTGTCCAAAACTGACAACACTTTGTGTTTGGAGTTACATCAACCATAATTATCAGGTTCCTTTGAGAAGTAACAGGAAAAAATGAACTCATGGTCTAATCTAGGAAGTTTTGTTTTTCCCCAGAGCTTTTCATCTCAGCAAAAGAACTGACATGTGATAGCAAACAAGAATGATATAAAATTCTGACCCTTGCCAGACATGATACTCTCAAATGTTGCATATTTGAGAAAAGTCAATAAGCTGATAAACTGATTTCACCTTTCTATTTAATAACTCTGTGGCTGACTCAAAGACTGAAGGTTTAATGAGAAATTGCTCATTGTGTCATTACAGTTTCCAAATTTCAGTTTTCTATAAATGGGATGACTGTCCAAAAATAAAAACAAAAATTAGAATTCAACTGCTTTGGGTATGTTTGTATTTTTTTCATTTTACATTTATGCTACATATGTTTTTATATATACTTGATTTTCCCTCATTAGAATATAATGGGGATTGGGATTATTTTATTCTTTGTACTTGTATGCACAGTGATTGATTCATTGTAGCACATAAAAAATGCTCATTGGTTGATCATTTGATTTCTGCTGACTCTGTTTTTCTAATTAATATGCTCTGAAAGTATACCTTAATTCCTCTCTCACACTTGTTATTTATATTTTGATAATGTAAATCCCCCAAAGTCAGAGTCAGTTAAGGTCTCTCTCTTCTATCTATTCAAATTCTACCAATCCAACAAAATTTATTTCAAAATTCACCTCCTCCCTGACACATCCGTCAACTGCTTTGGCTTATATTGATCTCTTCTTTCTTTTACCTCTGTAATACGGGAAAACTTTATTACATATTTTAGCACTTTATACATATGCTATTGCTTAGATGTGGTATAACATTCTTTGAATGATATATAGTAGTCTTATCATTCCAGTGAGATAAGCCATTTCCAATATTTCTTTTGTACACCCTTCAGTTTAACATATTAAGTTGTTACTAAATATTTGTTTAATTTAATTGAAATTATTCATTATGCTGTCTCCCACATCTTCTCCCATACCACCTCTGACTTTCCAGTAGGGCATGATGGATCTCTATGCCCAAATGACTGTATGTCTTATTTCTCAGTTATGTGTAAAATAATATTAATAATAGTATGTATATATGTGTATATATATATATATATATATATATTAAACATTTGATTAAAAAACTTCGAATTCCAGATTCATTCCCTTCCTCCCTTGTCACCCACCCTTACTGGGAAGATAAGCAGTTCACTATAGGTCGTACATGTGTAGCTATGCAAAACATTTCTATAGTGGACATATTGTAAAAGACTGACTATATTTCCCTTCCTCCTATCCCTTCTCCCAATTGGTCTTTTCCCTACTTTGATCCTGTCCCTTTTCAAAAGTGGGTGCTTCCAACTTCCCTTCCCCCCAGCCTGCCATCCCTTCCATCATCCCCCCTCTCATCCCCTTTCCCCATACTCTCCTGTAGGGTGAGATGCCCTATTTAGTGTGTATGTCATTCCCTCCCTGAGCCAAATTCAATGAGAATAAAGTTGACGCATTCCCTTTTGCCTTCCCATTCTTCCCCTCCATTGTAACCAGTTTCCCTTGCCTCTTCTATATGAGATAGTTTACCCCATTCTGTCTCTCCCCATCTACTCTCATTATATTCTTCTCTCATCTCTTAATATCACCTTTTAAGTATCATCCCTTCCTATTCAATTGGTCCTGTGCCCTCTATCTATGTATACCTGTTCACATATATACACGCATTCACATATGTATTCATATGCCCATAATACTCTTATATAGACATATATGTATGAATATATAAACATATATATGTATATGTATATACATATATATACACACACATACACATACACATTTCTATCTCCTTCAACTATTGTCATACTGAGAAAAGTTTCATCAGTTACAATTATCGTTTTTCCTTGTAAGGATATAAATAGTTCAACTTTGATACGTTCCTTACGATTTCTTTTCCCTGTTTAGCTTCTCTTGCTTTTTGTATCTGAATGTCAAATTTTCTAATCAATTTTGTTTTTTTCATAAAGAATGTTTGAAAGTCCTCTATTCCACTGAATGACAATATTTTCCCCTGAAACATGATACTCAGTTTTGCTGGGTAGGTGATTCTTGATTTTAATCCCAGCTCCTTTGACCTCCATAATATCCTATTCCAAGCCCTTTGATCCCTTCGTGCAAGCTGCCAGATCCTGTGTTATCCTGATTGCTTTTCCACAATATTCAAATTGTTTCTTCCTGGATGCTTGTAATATTTTCTCCTTCATCTTGGAATTCTGGAACCTGGCTATAATATTCCTAGGAATTTTCTTTTTGGGATCTTTTTTTTCAGGAGGTGATTGGAGGATTCTTTCAACCTCTATTTTTGCCCTCTGGTTCTAAAATATCAGGGCAATTTTCCTTGAGAATTTCTTGAATGATGATTTCTAGGTTCTTTTTTTGATCATGGTTTTCAGGTACTCCAACAAATTTAAATTATGTCTCCTGGATCTATTTTCCAGATCAGTAGTTTCCCCAATGAGATATTTCACATTGCCTTCTATTTTTTTTTAATTTCTTTGAATCTGTTTAATAGTATCTTGATTTCTTATAAAGTCACTGGCTTCCATTTGCTCCATCTAATTCTGAAGGAATGATTCTCTTCAGTGAGCTTTTGATATTCTTTTTCCATCTGACAAATTTGGCTTCTTAAGGCATTCTTCTCCTCATTGCCTTTTTGAGCCTTTTTTGCCATCTGAGTTAGTCTATTTTTAAGGTGTTATTTTTTTCAGTCAGGTTGTTTATTCTCATTTATCTTCCTAATTTTTCCTCTACTTCTCTTATTTGGTTTTCAAAATCCTTCTTAAGGTCCTACATGGCCTGTAACCAGCTCCTCTTGGAAGCTTTTGGTGCAGGTGCTTTGACATCACTGTCTTCCTCCTGTTACATTCTTTGATCCTTTTTTGTTCCCAAAATAGGAATGTAAAGTTGGGTTGCTCTGTTTGCTTTGCTTCCCTCATTTGCTCGTTGCCACTCAATTACTTGACTTTTCGGGTTTTTGCCATAGTAGGACTCTGTTAACAGACAGGGGAGCTTTGTCCCAATCACTGGGGTTTTCTCAAATACTGAAGATATTAGCTGGGTGCCCTCTCTGAAGCCTCCACATGCTCTGGCAAGTGGGTCACACAACCCAGGATCTCCACCCTTGACAGCCATCCAGATCCAAGCAGGTTAAAGCAAGAGCAAGTACCCCTCAGACTGGTCGCTTGGTCCCCCTACAATCTGCAGGTCAGGAGCTGAAGCTGCCACGTGGCTGTGGCTGTACAGTAGCTGCACCTTAGCCGTTCCTTGCCCTTGAGGGCAATGGCCAACCAAACTCCTGAACTACTAGATCCAATGTCCACACTGCACTGACCTCTCACTTTGTCCTTAGCATCTATGTGTTGATAATTCTGGAAACCGCCACAGCTGCTGGTGATCTGAAGTCCCTCCAGCAGGTGACTGGTCAGACCTGCTAAAACTTCCGGCTCACGCGGGGCTGGGCTCCTAGAGCACTGCACTGGCCACTTCCTGCCGGCCTGCTGGGCTTTCATCAGTGGGAGGTTTGCTTCTCTGTGTCATTTTGTGTGTTCTGTAGCTCCAAAGTTTCTTCAGAGTCACCTTTTACATGAATTGGAGGAGGTGGAAGCTGGAGCCCTGCAGAAGTCCTTTTTCTACTCTGCCATCTTGACTCCATCCCCCAATGCATAGTATTCTTTACATTGTTAACTCATTGCACTCAAATTTGATCCCGTGAACTCTATACTTTGAAACTACCAGTATTGTGACCTGGAGAACAAAACTTGGTCAGAACACTAATCTGACTAATTCAAAACTCAAAATCTGACTTCCTCTTTGAAGCAAGCATGTTCATATGATCTCCTAAATGATGTCTCCTGATGTGTGAATTAGTCCTCATTACCTGCATAATAATCAATCATTATTGTCAATAACACATACTCAGTCTGTTACATTCAAGTTACTGTCCTAGGTGCTAAAGACAGAGGCATGAGTTTCTGCAGTCTAAGGAACCTAACCTACCCTATAGTGGGAGAAGGAGTCAGGCTATATGGAGAAAAAGATAAATAATACAAAACTATTTATGACTAAGGGCCAATGAGTAGAAGAGCTAGTACGTGCTATGGACTTTTGGAGGGGGAAGAGCCTACTTTTTCTTGGGACAGTTGGGATATTCACAGAAGTGGTGGCACTTGATCTTACCCTTGAAGATTGGTAGAACATGGATGAGAAGATGGAGGCAGTCATTTTATTTGGGGAAGTGGATGATGAGTGGTGCAAACACTACTTGTCTGGATTAGCTGGGCAACCAGAGCTGATAGAGAAGTTCACTTTCTGAAGGCTTTGTCAGTTTGGGACTTGAGTGAATTATAAAAGACATGAAAATGGGTGTAGTTGGAATAGAATTAGATTGGTCACCCTGAAGCAAGCAGCAATGGGACAGCACTGAGTTGGAGCTGGTATGTGCAAACTCTATGGAGCATGAACTGGGGTTAAAGTCTTCATACAATAAAGATTTCTCAAACCTCTTATCATGAGGGCCATCCCAGTAATTGTTGTTGTAGCTGGTAGAGAGCTTCCTCTGCCTTTTAAGCTGGATCATGTCAACTCAGCCCTGGGCTGGCTGGGTTCTCTGGATATCAAGGCTCCTGCCTATTCTCCTTGGTTGTTTGCTTTTTATTTCAATAGCAGTTCTGGCTCACCAACCTGGACAAATGAAGAGAGCATATCACTTTAGCAACACTCAACCAAGGGTTTCTCAGGTAGCTTACACATTGTTCAAGTGGCCTTTACATTGAGCTTTGAAGAAAAACAAGGATTTTAAGAAATGGAGGAGAGGAAGGAGTGCATGCTAGGCATTGGATATAGCTTGTGCAAATGTATGGAGTCAAGAGACAAAATAGCATTTATGAGAAAAAGCTAGTAAGCTAGCCTGGCTGAAATATGGAGTGTGTAGAGGGCAATAATGTGTAATATAAACATTTTGAAAGCAAAGTTGGAGCCAGTTTTTAAGGACTTTAAATTCCAGAAGAATTTGTATTTTATTATAGAAGAAATCAGAAGCCACTAGAGCTTTTTGAGCAAGGATTGACATGTGCTTTGGTCAGAGCTGTGATTTAGGTTGGATTGAAGAGGGGAGAGCAGTAGAGGATTTCAATTATCCAGACATCACCTGGAGTTCTCTTTCTCTTTTTTTTTATTAAGCAACTGGGGTTAAGTAACTTGCCCAAGGTTACACTGCCAGTTATTTTGTGTGGGTGTTAAATATCTGAGGCCAGAACTGATCCCGGGTCCTCCCAACTCCGGGGCCTGCACTGTTACTGCGCCACCTAGCCACCCCCTAGAGCTCTCTTTCTGCCAAAAACAGGGCAGCTAATGATTTCTTGGCTTACTTTAATGATAATTTTATCCCTCAGATGGTAGAGAAAGCAATAAGAGGTAATTCTATTCTGAATCCTATTCTCACTAAGAGAGAGGAAATGGTTGCCAGCTTTGAAATGACGGGAACTTTAACAAGAAGAAAAAAAAGTCTTTTTGAGTTTATGATAGAGGAAAGAAAGCTGATATACTCCTTTGACATTGGGAAAGTAAGTTTCAGAGGGTTAAAAGGAAGAATAAGTGAGATCTCAGAGACTAAAATGTTACTTGGGAAACAGTTCCAATGAGTAGGAAAATCAGAATTTTTCTGCAGAGATTGTTGCAACTTCACTGGGAACCGAACAGCTGACGAGGAACTGAAGAAAAGATATGTGGAAGAAGTACTATAACATTTGGATGCTGTGTGTGATATGTATTGAGAGTGGGTAGTCGATTGGTTTGGGAGCAGTAGTGAATTCTTAGAAGAAAGAAATAGGGAATACCAATAATTTGCCCTTCTGATTCTGAAAAGCCTTGGATGCTAAACGAAGGAATCTGGACATTATTATTTTTTAGCCAGGGAGTGGTGAAATAAAGGTTTTTGAACTGAGAAAAAGCCTGCATAGAGGGATACTCTGGGAAGATTAACCTCACAGAGGAGAAGATTCTGTTCTTAGTGGACCTATATCTCCAATTGTTTTTGTGCTTGTTGCATAAGAAGCTGATGTTTCTCTTTTAAAAGAAGTTGTTATAGTGTGGAACAAAAGACAGTGTTGTGGGTAGCTGAGATCTCTTCCAACTCTCAAATTATGTGATTTGATTCTGATTCTGAGCTCCTCTGATCAAGTCCCTTTCAAAATGCAATTGGTTATTTAAAATGGAGTGAGACACATGATGAATGAGGAGATTTGTTTTGTTGAACTACATGTTTGTGATGAGTTTTCTTTTTGTCCTTTTTGTCTTTTCTTTCCTTCTTCCATACCTCATTCTTTCCCTCCCTTCCTTTTTCCTTCTTCCTTCCTTAGTTTTTCTTTCCTTCCTTTCTTTCTCTTACTTTCTCTCTTTCTCTCTCTCTTTCTTCCTTTCTTCCTTTCCTTTCCTCTCTTCCTTTCCTTTCCTTTCCTTTCCTTTCCTTTCCTTTCCTTTCCTTT
>NW_027185903.1:31476090-31525903 GCF_028583685.1 Petaurus breviceps papuanus
TCCTTTCCTTTCCTTTCCTTTCCTTTCCTTTCCTTTCCTTTCCTTTCTTTCTCCCATGGAAGGGAAGTAAGGACAGATTGTAATGTATGAAAAATACCTTTTTAAGATAAAAGTGCAATCAGTTTTCAAAGTTATTCATGTTTCACAATAACAACTGATGTTTATGCAATGTTTTCAAGTTTGCAAAGCATTTTACATGCCTTATAACCCCAAGACAACCTGTTAAATATTATAATCCCTATATTAAAAATGGGGAAGGATAAGTGACTTAGCAGTGGTCACCTAGCTAGAAAATATCTCAGGCAGGATATCATTTTAGGGCTTCCAGACTCCAAAGCTAACTCTCTAGCCACTGTACTATATAGCTCTCTGGCTATGTTAGTTAATATTATAGCTGTTAGTCAGTATGGCTTCTCAAAGCAAACACAGGTGACTTTTGAAAAGTGGCCAGAGTTTAGAATTAATAAACAGCATTTAGGATCTGAATACTGAAAACCATGGTCTATGTTTGTGCTGCTTAAGTGCTGGATTCATAACAGAACAATTGCGCGATTGTTTTGAGCATCTGCAAAGAGGATCTCAGAGTACCACTAGCTGCTAATGAATTTCAGGTGGCGGGTACAGGATTTGCAATTACGTTCTCATTTTCTATCCTTTTTATCATTGAAGAGTGCTCACACATTATTCACTGATTGCAGTAGTGGAGACTTTTGTGAGCTATAAGTAGTCCATCAAAGAGCATCTATTAAATAGCTTGGAAAATAGCTCTAAAGGAGAGGAAATAAAAGAAAGGCAAGAAAGAATCGCAACTTCTTAAGTTTCTAGAACCTGTAGTTTTCTTCATTAACAAGTTTAAAAAAAGCATTTTAATTCAGTTGACTAATAATTATGATCAGATTTCATCTGGGTTTATTCAAAAGGCTTTCTGAAGACTTGCCTCTCTCCAGCCCTAATTCCTCCCCCTCATTTCCTTTGAGAGAGTTGATAGATTCATATCTGAGTTTCATTTGGATAGATTTCCCCCATCCCTGCATGGTGTTGGAAAAGTTTCACTGGGTTCTAAGTCACTAAAGACAAAACTCTAGTTCTGGATGACCTGGGGAGGATTGAGCCTGAGTTCAATCCCAAGAAGACACTAGAACCTGAAAGGGCAAGCTTGACAAGATTCTGGGAAATAGCCTGATCCCCCCCTCCCAAATGTCAACTCTTATTGAGGTGATCTTTAAAGCATTTTCAGGCATATCCAACTCTTTGTGAGCCAATTTGGAGTTTTCTTGGCAAAGATACTGGGACGGTTTGCTGTGTCCTTCTCTGCTTCATTTGACAGATGGAAAAATGGAGACAGTATTAAGTGACTTGCCCAGTGTCACACAACTAGTAATCAATCAGTGTGAGCCCTGTGGTCCCAGACCTGGGGCAGCCCCAACCAACAACACAGACTGGCCTTAGAAGACTTCAGGAGAGTGAATCACCAGTAGCTGTGGCAGTTTCTAGACTTCTCAACCCATAAATGCCAAAGAGAAAGTAAAAAGTCAGTGGGGAACTCTGTCAGAACCAAGTGACCTAAGAGCATGGTCTGCCCCCTGCTCCCAGGTGGAGGCAGCAGGGAGCTACAGCTGCTGCCCCATGGTTGACTCCAGGCCTGCAGATCATTAGGGGACAAAACAACCATTCAGAGGGTAATCACTCTTGCTTTTACCTGCTTGGAAATGGGTTGCTGTGTTGGGTGAGGGTCCTGGGCTGAGGAATGCCAGTGTGCCAGAACTTGTGGTGGCTATAGAGAGGGTGCCCTACTCAGACCTCTGGCAACATTTGGGAAAAAAACAGTGATTTGGGACAAAGCTCTTTCCACTCTGGAAGCAGAGTTCTACCATGGCAAAGAGTTCAAAAGTCAAGTAATGGCTGGCAAGATGAGCAAGCAGGGGAAGCACAATCAGACCATAAAATACATGTTGGGGACAAAAAGAATCAAAACATGGAACCAGAAGAAGTCAATGAAGTCAAAAGCTTCTAAGAAAAAAATATGAACTGCTTACAGGCCATGGAGGAGCTCAAGAAGGATTTTGAAAATCAAGTAAGAGAAATGGAGGAAAAATTGGGAAGAGAAATGAGAATGATGCAAGAAAATCATGAAAAGCAAGTCAACATCCTACTAAAAGAGACCCAAAAAAATACTGAAAAAAGTAACACCTTTAAAAATAGACTAACTCAAATGGCAAAAGAAGCCCAAAAAACCAATGAGGAGAAGAATGTCTTAAAAAGCCAAATTGCCTAGAGGGAAAAGGAATTTCAAAAACTCACTGAAGAGAATAATTCCTTCAAAATTAGATTGGAGCAAATGGAAGTTAATGAATTCATGAGAAATCAAGATGCTACAAAATAGATCCAAACAAATGAAAAATAGAAGACAATGAGAAATATCTCATTGGAAAAAACATTGACCCGGAAAACAGATCCATGAGAGATACTTTAAAAATTATTGGAATACCTCAAAGTCATGATCAAAAAAAGAGCCTAGAAATCACCCTTCAAGAAATTTTCAAAGATAATTGCACTGATATTCTAGAACCAGAGGGCAAAATAGAAATTGAAAGAATTCACCAATTGCCTCTTGAAAAAGATCTCAAAAAGAAAACTCCAAGGAATATCATGGTCAGATTCCAGAGTTCCCAGGTCAAGGAGAAAATATTACAAGCTGTCAAGAAGAAAAAATTTGAGTACTATGGAAACACAGTCACAATAACACAAGATCTATCAGCTTCTACATTAAGGGATTGAAGGGTTTGCAATATGTTATTCCAGAGATCAAAGGAGCTAGCATTAAAACCAAGAATCACCTACTTAGCAAAACTGAGTACAATGCTTCAGAGGAAAATATGGTCATTCAATGAAATAGAGGACTTTCAAGTATTCTTGATGAAAAAAACCAGAGCTGAACATAAAATGTGACTTTCATATATAAGAAGCAAGAGAAGCATGAGAAGGTAAACAGGAAAAGAAATAATAAGGAACTTACTAAAGTTGAATTATTTACATTCCAACATGGAAAAATTATCACTGTAATTCATGAGACTTTTCTCAGTATGAGAATAGTTGAAGAGAATATATATGTATATAAGCATACATAATATATATGCCTATATAGGAAGGTGTATATGTGTATAATTACATGTGTGAGTGTGTGTATATGTGTGTACATGTATACATAGAGGGCACAGGATCAGTTGAATAGGAAGGGATGATATCTAAAATATAAAATTAAGAGATGAGAGAGGAATATATTGGGAGAAGGAGAAAGGAAGAGAGAATAGGGTAAATTATCTCATATAAAAGAGGCAAGAGAAAACTGTTACAATGGAGGGAAAGAGCAGGAAGGTAAAAGAGAATGGGTCAACCTTACTCTCATTGAATTTGGCTTAAGAAGGGAATAACATACACACTCAATTGGGCATCTTACCCTTCAGGAAAGTGGGGGGGTATAAGAGGCAGAATGATAGAAGGGGGGGCAGATTGGGGGAGAGGGTAGATAGAAGCAAACACTTTTGAAAAGGGACAGGGTCAAAGGAGAAAATAGTGGAGGGTGGCATAGGATGGAGGGAAATGTAGTTAGTCTTTCACAATATAACTACCATGGAAACGTTTTGCCTAACTACACATGTAAAACCTATAATCAATTGCTTGTATTCCCAGTGAGGGTGGGTGAGGAGGGAAGAATGGAAATAATCTGGAAATCAAATTTTTAAAAACAAATGTTAAAAAAAATTTTTACATGCAACTGGGAAATAAGATATACAAGCACTAGGGTATATAAATCTATCTGGCCCTACTAGAATGTTGGGGGGGGGCATGGGGGAGGATATAAGAGAGAACAGATTGGGGGAAGTGGTATTCAGTAGGCTCGCTATCTTGGGGTGGGGGTAAGGGAAAGATGGGGACAAAATTTGTAACTCAAAATCTTGTTGAAATGAATGTTTACAACTAAAATAAATAAATAAAAGTTTTTTTAAGTCCCTGATGAAAAAATTCCTCATTAGACTATAAGTTAGCTGAAGGCAGGGACTATTTTTTAATCTGTATCCTCAGTGCCTAGCATAGCGTCTGACACACAGTTGGCATTTAACAAATATTTATTGACTATTTAGCCCCTTCTCTGGAACTCATAGTCTTAGAGACTTTCTTAGAGCACTAAAAGATGAACAGACTTGCTCATGGTCACACAACCAGTGTGTAGTAGAGGTAAGACTTGAATCCAATCTTTCAGGCTCTGAGGTCAGCTCTTCATCCTCTGCACCAAGTTATCTCTCATAATAGCTTCATTCAGTTGTAAAATCTAAGGAGGTATTATGCTTTTATTGAACAAGCTCTAAGGATTTTAGTTAGCACCACAGCTGACAACAAGGAAATGGAACAGAAGGAAAGACCAGAAACTAAAAATTGTAGAAAGAAGTGATGCAAACAGATGGACTTTATAATAACCTGGTGTAATGGGAATGTAAAGGGAACACAAATTTAAGATCTTCTCTGCTCCTAGGCCCTTTGATAGGCTTAAGTGCACCTGGAGCCTGTGGCAGAACCTGTTTGGTTTTCAGGAGATACTTTGTGATTGGGCAGTGGGGTCAAGAAGGCTGTTACATTCTCTGAGCCAAGAGAAGGCTATATATACCCTGATGTGAGATGTTGTTTTGGGGCTCATTTTGAGAAGTGTTGTGTGATTTGACCAGACAACACTCTGGGCAGCTGTTGAGAGCCCCACGGCTTTGAAAAACCCAGATGTTGATGCTTCCCTCTCCAGTAACTGACTAACTATGTATGTAATGGTTGGACAGTTGGAGGCCTGTCTGCTCGATCTGTTTGTTTCTCTGTCTTCTTGTAACTTCTGCTTGTAAACTGTCTGTATGCTCTGAAGTTTGGGGTGCTGACCTTTTCCCCTGAACTGGGTAAATTATATATTTGACTGATTAAAGCAAGATTGTTAACCCATTTCTAGTTGCTTTCCTTTAGAAAAGTAGATCTAAGAACCTGTGTTGGCAGCCACCCTGGGAATGCTGGTGTGCTTGCTGCTACACCTCGAGAGACTTATATAAACTCACGCTGAGTGAGATGAGCAGAACCAGGAGAACATTGTACATAATTACAGACACATTGTATCTGTGAAGACTAACTTTGATAGACTGGACTCCTCTCAACAATGCAAGGCTGTAAGACAACTCCAAAGGACTCATGATTGGAAGGACTATACACATCAAGAGAAATAATTACAGAGTGAATGCAGATGGAAGCAAACTACTTGCTCTCTCTCTTTTGTTTTGTTCCTTCTTTCTCATTGTTCACTCCACTGGTTACAATTCTTCTTTACCACTTGACTAATGCTTAATGTGAAGGTATATGTAGAACCTCTCTATCGGATTGCATTCCCACCATGGGAGGGGAAGAAGAGGGAGGAGAGTGAGGGGGAGAAAATTTGGAACTCAAAAACTTGTATAACTGAAATGTTGCAAACTAAAAGTAAATAAATTTAATTTTTTTTAAAAAAGAAGTGATGGGAAGATAGGACACAATACTAAATATGATTGTTTTCTTCACAAGGTTGCTTAGAGCCTAGCCCTAGAGCATCTGGCATTTAAAGGTTGCAGAGAGAACCTATATTCATTTGATAAATATTTATTGAGTCATAGGTCATATAAATGGGAACAAGATGCCTCCTTTCTCAAGAAACTAGTAATCCAATAGTTTGCTAACTGATTATTAAATATATTTGATAATATATTATTATGATTTGATATATGAAATAGATAAGCAAATAATTATAACAAAACACAATTTAAGAAAGAACAAAAAGAATTCTATGTGAGTTCAGAGGAGAAAGAGATTACATAATTAGAAAAGGCTTCATGGACACTTTAATTCACAGTCTTTCAAGAAAAGATTATCTTTTAATAGTTGGAACTATGAGGAAGAAGTATATTTCTAGCATTTAGTCATGAGCAGAAATACAGAGGGTAGAAAGCTGAAAGTTTGGGTAGGAGCACATAGTCAAAATTCACTTGTGAACATGTGAAAAAGTAGTAGGGCAGAATAACATTTTGGGGCAGCTAGGTGGTGCAGTGAATAGAGCACTGGCCCTGGAGTCAGGAGGACCTGAGTTCAAATCTAGCCTCAGACACTTAACACTTACTAGCCATGTGACCTTGGGCAAGTCACTTAACCTCAACTGTCCTGCCTTCCCCCCTCCAAAAAAAAAGAAAAGAAAAATTAGCAGGAATAAAGACTGGGAAGGTCAATTGGGACCTTTCCTGAAAGGTCTTGAATGCCAGTTGAAGGAATTTTAACATTACTCAGTAAGCCATAAGGATTCTTTGGATGTTTCACAGAATCCCAAATCACAGAACTTGTGGTTGACAGGGATATTAGTATTTGATTCAACCTATACTTCCTGTTATAGGAAGAAAAAGAATCTCCACAATAACCTAGTAGACAAATGACCTCCAGCCTCTGCTTGAAGACCCCTAAGGAAGGAGAAGCTACCACATAGTGGTGGGGGAGTCGGGGGGAATATTCCACTAACTTCTAATCCTTAGGAAGTTTTCTTTACATCATGCCTACATTTGCCGCTTTTTTTTTTAAGCAATTGGGGTTAAGTAACTTGCTCAAGTTTACATGGCCAGTTATTTCCGGGTGTGGTGCTAAGTATCAGAGCCTGGATTCGATCCCTGGTCATCCCGACTCTGGGGCCTGTGCTCTTACTTACTGTGCCACCTGGCCACCCCTTACATTTGCCTTTTTATGCCTTCTATTGATTGCTCCTAATTTTGCTCACTGGGACCAAACACATCTTATTCCTACTCCACACTAGAGCCCTTCAAATATCTGAAAGCAACTATTATGGACCTACTAAGCCTCCTTTTCTCCAGTCTAAACATCTTCAGTTTCATCAACAAATCCTGAATGGTAGAGAGAGACATGATGAAAGCTGTGCTTCAGGGCCTTAAAATGATGATGGTGATCAAGATGGGTAGGAGAGGGAATATGGGAAGCAGGAAGATTGAGAAGCAGGAAGATTCTGTGATTGAAGCCCTAAATTAGGGGAATGAGCATTTGACTGGGATAGAAAGATAGAAGCAAATGATATTACAGTAGCACACAACTCCCCACATCCCATCCCCAGACTGGGAAGAAATATGCTAAGTATGGTATGTCGATTATATATACAGCAATGGAATGTTGATTATATTTGGAGTCAGAGGTCCTGGATTCAAACTTTGATTTTGCCACTTGCTACCCATGTGATCTAAAAGCCTCCCTTTGTCACAGATCACTTAGCCTCCCTTTGTCTCAGTTTCCTCATCTATAAAATGAAGGTGTTGGAAGACATTCAAGTTTCCTTCCAGCTCTCCATCTATGATCCTATTCATTCAAGAAATATTTATGGAGTACCCTGGCATTGTGGATGATAACAATCCTGTCAGGTCTCCTTCCAAATCAAAATCTGCAGAGCTGCTTTAAAATCTACAAAGTGCTTTGCAAACTTATCCAATTTCATCCTTACAACTAATTAGTTAAGAGCTATTTCCAGCCCCATTTTAAAGATTAGAACATTGAAATTCAAAGAGGTTAAATATCGATGTATTTTTGTAAGGCACTGCTTAGAAATCACATATATTTATTTGATAGCCATCTCTAGGGTGGGGGGGAGGGAAGAAAAAAAAAGAAAAAAATTATAAATTTGCATAATTATATGTTTAAAAGAAATAGAAAGTTGTACATAATAGATTTGAAGTTTCATATGCAATCATTTTTTTTTCTTATACTATGTTATGGAAATGCTTATTTTATTCCAAAAATAAAAAAATAAATGAATGTGGAAAAAAAATCACCCTGGGATGTAAAATTTGGTATGTTGTTTGAGTACTCTTTTTTTTTTAAGTCAAAATCGACACTATGACAAGTCACTTTGTCTAAGCCACAATTTCCTCATTTGTAAAATGAAGGGGTTGAATTGGATACTCTCTTGCCTCCCCTCCAGTCCCCAAATTCCACAATTCTGTGAGTCACTAGAATTGGGTTTGCTTTACCAGTGAGTGGCACATTCTCTGATCCTTGGGAACCTCAAGGGAGTGTTGATTATACTGACTCAGCATGAAGGATTTCTCTGTGTAAGCTACAGGCATTTTATGATCCCCAACATCTCTCTGGAGAAGAAAAGCATCACTTCCCTACCAAGTGTTCTATCTAGGTCATACTGCCTTCTCAGGATTTGCCTTTGAAAAATGTCTGTAAAGCTTTCAAACTCTTTTAAAGGGTAGAAAGAAAGTTCCCCTGATTTGTGTTTAGTGATTATGAGGTTAGCCACTGTGACAGGGGAGTCCACTGGTCAACTGGAGGGATCTGACCAGGGAAAGTTCACCTATGGAGTCATAGTTTCAGTTTTCCTCCTCCCAGACAGTTGAGAGTAGACTATTCCTGAGCCATTGGATTCAATCCCAAATGTTCCTTTGATGTTTCATTGAAGCTCAGGTCAACAAAAGAAATGGAATTAGAGGGGAGGAGAGCATTTGAGGCCAAAGGATAATTGAAAATTCCTACCTCCCCAGGCACACACTTTGTTTATATTTATTGGACTATGTTGAATATGGAGGTGAGAATATAGGGCTTATGAATAACCAGTGGGCATTCCTTCTAGACATTTACATGATGGAGTGGGAGGTAGGGGTATGGAGCTCATGGGAAATCTCACAGAATTGCAGCACAGGAAATGACCTCAGAGTTTAAGTCCTTCATTTTACAGAAGAGGTGACTGAGTTCAAGGGACTTGCCTATGGTCACACAACTAGAAAGTAGTATTGAAAAAATTTGAATCCAGGTCGTCTGACCCCCAAGACCCATATTCTTTGCTTCGTGCTTCATTTTACTAATGCTTTAAAGAAAAGTTGAAGCAGACAAAGGCAAAATAAAAAAATGGTTGGTAATGAAGGATAGAAATGAGGCCTTTAACTTGAAGGTTATGAGAAAAGAGCTGATTTAAGGTAAAATGACAGCTAGAATCTTATATGGAAAAAAAAATGAGCAGCAACTTTTGAGGAGACTAAATGAAGGAAATTGTTACAGTGACAGATAAAGTTATTTTCACTGAAGTATTCAATGCAATGGAAAATTGAAGGGTAGAGGCAGGGGCAATGCAAAAGAATTTCTTTCCTGACCACCCACTCCTCCTATAAAGAACACAGTCTCTACCCTCATCACATAGAAGTGAGAATCTAGCAGAACAGATGATCCTATGGCAGGCACACCAATAAATATAACACAGGGCAGGATGCAATCAGCAAATAATATAAGTACAAAGGACTTGGAGTGGAACCCCTACTTTGGTATATTCCCAATTGTCACAGCTATAACTCCAGAATGAAGTGCCTCTTCCTGCCTACCGCTATTCTTTATGTGTTCTCTCCCCCATTAGATTATGACCTGTATGAAGTTAGGGTCTCTCTGTGCTTTTGTACTGGTAACCCCAATACTTAGTATAGTGATATATAGCCAATGGCAAACTCACAATGGCTGCTATGAATATATAAGCACATTTCCATGTTTGAATCACAAAATATAACAGACTCTCTTCTTCAAAGACAAAACCAAGACATTTATTCAGCTACCAGAAAGCCAAATCCACCATGGTAACAAAGAATTTGGTACACATTAATAATACAGGGAGCACCGCCATCCCCAAGCCTTCCTTCCCTCCATCAGGCCTCCCCACAGACAAGCTCCCTCAGGCGAAATTACCCCTCTCTCACGCACTAGCGGCTCTGTCTTTCTCTACTTTCTCTCTCTTTCAGTTCCACTTCACTCCCCCACTTCTTGCTCCACCCCTTGGCAAGCTCCTCCCATCACAGGCTTTAACTCAGGCTCAAAGCAGGTCCCATAGGCCTATTAATGGGCAGGAAAAATCTTCCCATTCCATTAACAATGCATTAACAACATAAGTGGTTGGCACAGAAAACACTGAATAAATGCTTATTCATTCATTCATTCAAAGAGAGGGGAGATGATTTTTTGGCTGAGGGTGGGAATCAGGAAAGGTGGACTTTATCAATTGCATCAGCCTCATCCTCATTCTTATGGTTTGAATTTATATAACACTCTAAGGGCTACCAATTGCTTTGGATACCTTATCTCAATTGATCCACGTGAGGTAAGTTCTATTATCGTCCATTTTTACTGATGAGGAACCTGAGATATATAGATAATGATAGAGCATTTATTGAGCATTTAGGGAACAAATGCTTTTGTTTTGCTGGAGCTAAGGATGAGCAAAGGAAAGAAGTGGTAGAGATACCTCAGAAAGGAATAGCTCAAAGTGATAATACTGAGAGCTTGGATTCAGAGAAAGACACAGAGTATCCAGCTAACCAGCTCTGAGGGTTTGCCTGGAGCATAAAAGTACAACCAAATGTTGATTTTACAGCCATGTATATGCTAGAACCTATTTTCCCAAAGGGCTGTATCTCAACATTAAGTAATACTGGTCTTTATGGAACTTTTTATATATGAAGTCCCCTAGGAGGAAGATAACAAGTATTTCTTACTGATATCTCAAAAAGTTTAAATATGTCACCCATCAATGTCCTGCTTTACCCATGGAGAAACCTAATAAGGTCAAATAACTTATCCCAGGTCACACAAGTGATTCAGCTACTTGAAAGCAGATGCAGGAATCCCAGCATTTCTGGCTGAGTTAAATCTTAGAGGTTTTGACTCATGGGGTTAAAACAAGGTTTTCTTAAGCTGTGGTATGTGTGTGTGTGTGTGTCTTTGTGTGTGTGTGGTGTATGTGTCTTTGTGTGTGTGTGGTGTATGGGTGGTGTGTGTGTGCATGTGATGGAGAGGGAGTGGGAGGCTGAGACATTGTGTTATGCAAAACAAACAAACAAACAAACCTGGATTTAACACCAGAAGACTAGGTTCAAGTCCCAGGGCTTTGGCTTGCTGCCTACGTGAATTTGGAAAAATCAGTTAATGTCCCTGAATTTTAGTTTTTTCTCTATGCCTCTAAAAATCCCTTCCAATTCTAAATCCATATACATGAGATCCCAGAGAAACTGAAAACTGTCATAGGAAGAAGTTTGTTTGTTTGTTTTCTAACCTTTCAGGAGGTGGGGATCATTAGTCTTGGGCCTTGATACCATTTACATAGCACCCTGGACAAGATTTCATGATGCCTGGCTTTCTAGAACATTAGGGTATCACTCTGCCCAGGCTTCTGCCAAAATCATGTCCTGTACCATACCAAGGGGTTGGGGGACGTGGGGTGTCTATGCAGTACCAAGTATGATGCTCCTATCTATTGTTTTCATGGAAAAATACATGTACTTATCATGTATGACAGGTTCTTAATTTTCATTTTTTATCTTCTTTTGTTGTTATGACATTGACTGATCAGTTGTATGTACAAAAAAGTATGAACATCTAGGTGCTAGATAGTGGGCCAGGCGTAAAGTCAGGAAGACTCAACTTTGGAAGTTCAAATCCAGCCTCAGACACTAACTAGCTTTGTGACCCTGAGCAAGTCACTTAACCCTGTTGACCTCAGTTTCCTCAACTGTAAAATGAGCTGGAAAAGGAAATGGCAAAACATTCCAGGATCTCTGCCAAGAAAACCCCCAAAATGGGGTCACAGAGAGTTGTACATGACTGAAAAACTACTGAACAACAACAAAGAAGAAAGTAGAAGGATATAATTGCTTTATTTTGCATGCATTTTAATTTGTAGTTCTTATAACCATAAGGCATTTAGACATCAGGAATCTATTCTGAGTGGGGAGCAGTTGGGATAAGACCCATATGCAGTTTCCTTAGAAAGAAAAGTGACCAGAGTTGTCGACTGAGTGAAACCCAGAGATATCCAGTGTCCACTGGCCCTAGAGTGTGTCTTTCAGCTTATCATCTAAAGATGGACCACTAGTGGACATATGGTCAGGAACCTGAATTCATTCTTGAGGTAGCACTCTTGATGGGACCAGGCTCGGGGAAGGGGTCATGAAGCTGTAGTCTCGTGTTCCAGGGCCACATAGTCAAGTAACAATATAGGACAGAATACAGAAGAAGTAATGTCACCACTAAGAGAAGAGTGAACTGTTGCAACCCTGCTAGGAGAATTTATTTCAGGCAAACCACCAGAAGTAAAGATGATAAGCTGAGGACCAAATAAATAAAAAAGAAAAGAAAGAAAAAGAAATCTGTTGAGAGTCAAACAAAGCATGAGGTCTTTATAGGAGCTTGAGCAAGGCACAAACCATGAGTTCTAAGGAGAAGAGAGCTTTGGAAAACAGATATGAAAGAAGATTTTTCATCTGGAAACTAAAGGGCCAAGAGTAGGACCCTCCTTGCACCCCCTGTCCCAGGTCATGGCAAGTGAAACTAGAACGAAAGAGATACCGATACAGATTTGTAGACTACATAGATTAATCTGCTGTGAAAAGGGATGTGAGGAGGACTGAATGAAGGATGTACCTAGCCCAAGCTCTAGACTGTAATGTCTAGAGCTGAGGGTTGAGGAAGTTAACTCCAGAAGGTCTTACCAACTATATCCACCAGGGAGAGAGACAAAACTACCTAACAGGCATGCAGATGATGCCATGGATAGAACACTGGGCCTGGAGTCAAGGATACGAGTTCAAATCCAGCTTTAGATACTAGCAGCATGAGCTTGGGCAAGTTGTTTAACTTGTCTGCCTCAGTTTCCTAAATTGTAAAATAGGAATAATAATAGCACCTCTCTCCTTAATAATAGGCTGTTACTAGGATGATAACAGTTGCAAAGTTCTTGGCATATTGCCTGGCCCATAAGAGGCACTTAATAAATGCTTGCTCCCTTTCTCCATTCACCCTCTCCTTCAACTTTAGTGAGACCTAGCAGAACAGTCTCAGTTATCATGGCCCAGGGTAGAGAGGACAGCCTCTGCAGTCAGAGGACCTGGGTTCAAATTCTGATCTGCCACTTGCTACCTGTGGACCTTTGTGCAGAACACTTTACCCCTTTGGGCCTCAGAAGCCTTATTTCCTCTGTAACAAGACTGGACTAAGTAGCCTCTGAAGTCTCTTTTGCTGTTCTATGAGACTGTGATCTTTGGGAAAGTTCTAGTTCCCTATGGCTGGCAAATAGGAGGAAGATTAAACCTTATACCGTTATTTACATCCCACTTCATTCCTTCTTTTGTTTCCTCTGAAATGTTTTATAGTTTGATCCTTTTAAAATGCTCTCAATGTGGTGTGTTGCTTTGAGGGAACAGAGGGAGGAGAGTACAGGTGAACGACTCTGATCTTCTCCCCTACAAGGAAGCTGTACTTTGGATAGCCAGACAGAAAGGAGTAGCATCAGCAGCTCAGTATAGGCTGCAACGGAACCTTATCGAGACTGGTTTGGAGGAAAAGAGGAGGGTGACCAAAGGCCGCAGCAGGGTATGGAGGAGTACCTGTGACCTTACCCTGTCCCAGACCCAGCCTGTGACATCACACTCCCTGACCAGACTGGGAGTTCCTGAAGGACAAAGAATGTCTTATTCATACCCTTAGCACCAAGCACTGGGGTTTGAACAAAGCAGGTATTTTTAATGTAGGTTGAAAGAGTGGCTGGTTATGAATTTACCCAGGGATGGGGAAAGGAAGAGGGGTAATGGAGGGTATGAATCTTATCTACCTCGGATAGCATGTGTATTATAGGATTATAGACATGGAACTTAAAAGAAGCTCAGAAGTCATTAAGTACTGTTATTTCATCTTCTCATCAAGACCAGAGCTAGGATTTGGATCCCAGAACAGGTATCTCAGAGTACATTTCATCTGACCTTTTCATTTTACCCATGAGGAAACTGAGTTCTAAGGAGATTTAGTGACTTACCCAAAGTCACATAGGTAGGAAGTGACAGAAGCAAGATTTGAATCCAGGTCCTTTGACCCCAAGTCCTCTCTCTCTCTGTCTCTCTCTTTCTGTATATCTCTTTCTCCTCCTTCTGTCTCCCTCTCTTCCTCCACTCTCTCTCTCTCTTTCTGATTCTTTCTGTCTCTCTCCACCAAAATATGACTCCCCTCTACAATGTTCCCACTTCCTTTTTAGCCCATCTATTTCACCTTAGAACACAGTTCTTAACCTTTATTACCCTAAAGGTCTTTATTTTGGTCTTGCAATCCCACATTCTGCACATTTGTGCTGACCTGGAAAGTGTGTGGTGTGTGTTGTGTTGTGTTGTGTTGTGTTGTGTGTGTGTGTATCTGGTAAGTTGGGATGAGGGGGGAAGTGTTTCCAGAGGGATGCAACATTTTATTTTGTGGCAGGATGTGCACTACTCAAGTCCCTTTTGTGTGTCATTTAAATGTCAGTAGCTATGATCAATTACTCAATATTCCAACTGCATTTTTCACATAAGAAATTGATTTTTTTTAGTCAGAAATATGTTATCATAAATTTTAACTACCAGAGCACATGTGACTATGGTAAAGATTTTGTAAGATTCATGAATGCCTTTTGGAGATGTTGGTAGGTTGCTCAGAAGCTGTGTTAATTAATGTTAGAAAAGAGAGGAAGGCTTTCATAGGATGGAGGATTCCTTTTCCCCACAAGTTAGGAATATTTTATTATTAGTATCATCATCATTCTACATCTTACATAGTACCATGCCACCCAAACCAACCCCTGTCAGGTGTTCTCCCCTCTTACTTCAGTCAGTCAACAAGTGTTTATTAAAGTATTTGCAATGTGTCAGACATTATGCTAAATGATAAGGATACAAAGAAAGGGGAAAAAAAACAGTCCCTGCTCTCAAGGAGCTCACTTTCTAAAGACGGAGGCAATATACAAATAACTATGTGCATACATGATGTAGACAAGATAGAGGACAACCTATCCAAGAAGAGAAGTCATTGAGGGACCCAGAGGTGGGGAGGGGGTGGGACCAGGAAAGGCTTCCTGAAGAAGGCAAGATCTGAGCTAAATCCTTAAGGAAGACAAGGAAAGTAAAGGGAAGAATCACCCAGAGCCCGAATATTGAAAGTTTAGGTGACATCCAATGCAAAGCCATGGGGACAAGAGACAGAATGTCTTTAACTGCAATTAAGGTGATATCAGATTGCACGCCATCTTGGTGAGGGGACAGGGGAGAGAGGGGGAGAAAATATGAAATTCAAAAACTTGTGAAAGTCAATGTTGGAAACTAAAAATAAATTAATTAATTAAAAAAAAGAAGAAAGAACTGCAGTTAGGCCAGGATGATAAGATCATTGAGTGTGTGGAGGATGGTAAAGCATAGGAAGACTGAAAAGGTAGGGAGGAGCCCCATTAGAAAAAGCTTTAAATGACAAATAGAGGAGTTCATATTTGATCCTGGAAGGAACAGGGAACCCCCTGAGGCTCACTAGCTGGGGTGGTGACATGGCCAGATCGATGCTTGAGAAAATTCACCTTGGCAGCTAAGTGGGGGATGGATTGGAGTGGAGAGGGACTTGAGGTGAAGAGATCAGTTACGAGGCTATCACAGCAGTCCAAAAGAGAGGTGATGAGTCTGAACTAGGGTGGTGGCTATGTGAATAGAGAAAAGGGGAAGGAGATGAGAGAAAATGTGAAGGTAGAAATGGGGGGACTGAGAATAAGAAGTAGAGACAGACACTGAGGCTGAAGGACTGAGTGACCAGGAGGATGGTGATGTCCTCTCTTGTCAGCCCTCCTTTCAATTCCTGAGTACCTCTGTAACTAGACCTCCTGCTCCAGATCTCTATACCTCTATTTACCCTCTTCCTTCTTGTCTCAGATTACCTCTTGTCTCATAGATTACCTCTTTTATAATATTATTTCCTTCTACATTCTTAGTTTTATTCCTTTTTCACTTGTCAAGAAACTTGACCTATCAACTTTTCTTGCTTCTTCCATTTCACTTAAACACATAAGTCAACTTCTTGTCTGTTTTTCTTTAAGTAGTCTTTCTATACTGATACCTCCTGGTATTTCCAAACTGCATCAAATCAAAAGTCATGAAATTCTGCTGTGGTTCACTACTGATCATGCTATCTAGCCTCAAAAAGTCCTCCTTGCTGCATTTCAATACTTTCATAATCCCCTCCTGGACCCTTGACCCCTCAGCTACCCACTGAGGGGAAAGAGGAGTGTGCAACTGTAGGTGATGAAATGATACAGCTAAAGAAGAAGTAATCAGTTAAGGCTAAGGACTCAGAAAAAGAGAGGAATATAATGCATACTCCAACCACTGGAAACTAGAACCAAAGGGCTCAAGACTATAGGAAAATAGGGACGGTTAGGTGGTACAGTGAATAGAGCACCGGCCCTGGAGTCAGGAATACCTGAGTTCAAATCTGGCCTCAGATACTTACCACTTACTAGCTGTATGACCTTGGGCAAATCACTTAATCCCAATTACCCTGCCCTCTCCCTTCCAAAAGGCAAATAAAAGCAAAATAAAAGACTATAGGAAAATATCAGAGGAAAAATGACTACAGGCTTTTCCCTTGCTGAAGCTTGCCTTTGGGTTCCCTTCCCAGTTTATGAGATAGGAAGTGGTAAATACAGGACTCAAACCCAATGCCTCCCAAATCCACTGTCCAATGGGGCCTAATGCAGAGAAGGAGATAATTAGGCTTGGTTCTAAATTTATCTCTAAAAGTAATAGTAATAATTGTAGCTAGCATTTATAGGATGCTTTAAGGTTTGCAAAACTCTGCAAACAGTACCTCCTTTGATCCTCACAACAAACCTGAGAAGTAAGTGCTACTAATCATCATAATTTTATAAATGTGGAAACTGAGGCATACTGAAGTTAAGTGATTTGCCCAAGGTCATACAGCTAATAAATATCTGAACCTAGATTTGACTTCAGGTCTTCTTGACTCCAAGTCTAGTGCGCTGTCCATTGTGCCACCTTCCTGTCTCTGAACTCTTGTTCCCCTCCCTTCCACAGTGGGAGGAATAACAGTAGTTTTACATGACAGTAAAGTAAATCCAATGTAGGTTGGCATCTTTGAGGAAATGAGCAAGATGGAGAATTAAAATTAAGCTCTTCTCAGAATTGTTCCAGGTCAACATCTACTAAGAAATTTGGCAAGAGAGTAGAATCTTCTCCAAACTCTCCTACAAGTGTTATGCTGACATATTGATTGAAAAAGTGGAATCAAAGTTTCCTGCAAATTCCACCTATTTGATTTTTGTGGATGTCTTCCTTGCTAATGCTAAGCCAAAGCTACAGTATAGAAAAGCTACAATAGTTCCTAAAGGTACCTGAGTCAATTGGCTTAGAAATGAAACTTGATAAAAAATAAATGTGGGTGCATGATGAACGCTGCCTCAAGGGCATAGATACATTGCTCTCTTACAGATGAAGGAGGTATTTGAATGTATTTACCTTTACTGACACCTTTAGCTGCATGACAAAATGTTTAGCAGGAAAAGGCCCCATGTGTATATATTAGTTTCAGCCATATCCATACAACTCAAACTCTGATGAGATATCCTTGAAGGTCAGCATAGAAATTAGTCACAATTATCTATGCATCAGAATTCTGGTTTACAGAGTTATACCTATCACTGTTGGTGACTGAAACAATTCAATTGGCAGTGAGTAAATGCCAGGCCACTGCCCTGTAGGGTTCAGGTAAAAACCCTGTGTCACTGGTCCCCATGGACAGAGACTCTGAGGAATGATGACATCATATTAAGGGAGGCTACTACAGAAGATGCTGCTGCAGGGTGGTGGGGATAGGAAGAAGTAAAATTGGATGAAATGAACAGGAACTTACCTGGAGAGAAAAATAAAAAAAACATGCCACCTGGAAACTTCTTATTTTTATTAATCATTTTTGCCCACTAGGTACTTAGCTCAGTTGTTTCTACACTACAGGTATAAAAGTGCTATAAACACCCTCTAAATTCCATCATCTTAGATGTAAACTCTGCTGCCAGCCCCCTACTTTTGATTCTGCTAGTTTATAATGAATGGTGATGAACATCAGATGTTTCCATGAAGAGAACAATGTCAATAATCTTCCTGTGTTATCAATTGACAAAGTAACAAGCCTTATAAAAGGTTGAAATGATACAAATACTAAAGTGAGAGGACTTATAATGTAAAGGGACAGTAGGTATGTCATAAATGCCATAAGGATGGCAGAGAATAGAGTGGAATGGATTGGACACAGCTATATTTACAATATATTGTTAACAGTTCTTTTTGTAGTGGTAAAGAACTGGAAATCAAGAGGATACTCTTCTATTGGGGAATGGTTGAACAAGCTGTAGCATAAGATTGTGGTAGAGTAGTATTGTTCTACAAGAAATGATGGGTGGGGGGGCTTCAGAAAATCATATCAAGACCTATATAAACTCATGAAAAGAGAAGAGGAATCAGGAGATCATTATGCACAGTAACAACAATGTGTAATGAAAACCAACTATGAAAATCATAGCTCCTCTTATCAATACAATGATTCAAGAAGTTCCAAATTACTCATGATAAAACAATGCTATCCACCTGCAGAGAGAGAACTTATGAACTCTGAGTGCAAATTGAAGTATAATTTTCTCACTTCCTTTAGGTTTGTTTTTGCTTCTTTTTTGTGATATGGCTAATATGGAAATATGTTTTGCATGATTTAATTTAGATAATTGATATATTGTTTTTCTCAAAGGATGTGGCAAGGGGTGGGAATGAGGGAGAGAATTTGGAACTTTAAAAATTTAAAGAATTTTTAAAATAAATAAATAGCTAAGATATATACACACACTCTCTACATATATATGTGTGTGTGTGTATATATATGTGTGTGTGTGTGTAATGAAGCTTTTACCAACACTTCACACAAATAAAAACAGATCTAAAAAATTGGAAAAATATTAAATGCTCACAGATAGGTCAAGTCCACATAATAGAAATGACAAGGTTACCTAAATTAACTTACTTATTGACTACAATAACAAACTATCAAAGAATTATTTTATAGAGCTAGAAAAAATAATAAAATGTATCTGGAGGAACAAAACCCAAGGATATGAAGGGAATCAATGGGAAAAAAATAGAAAGCAAAGGGGCCTAGCAATATCTAATCCAAAATTATACTACAAAGTTATAATAATCATAATAACTTGGTACTAGGTGAGAAATTAATTAATTAATCTATAGATTAAGTTAACAATATAGAAGCTAATGAGTGCAGTAACCTAGTATTTGATAAGCTCAAGGATGCAAAGGGTAACATAGTAAGTAAAATTTTTATAGCTAAATCCCCACACAGAATGTTGCAGAAATACTACAGGAGGGAGAGAACACTTTAGGTGGGGAGGTATAGTAAAGAAGAGGCACCTAGGTGGAGTCTGAAAGGAAGACAAGAATTGAAAAAAAAACGAAGGCAGAACATTCAAGGTAAACAGTCCGTACAAATACAAAAAAGTAGGAAATAGGTTGTTGAGTTCAAATAAATAGGTATTAGTCAAATAAATAGGCCTGATTGAGTTCATTGTAAGAAGCAAATATGAAGCTGGAAAGAAAGGTTGGAGTCAGATTATGGAATCTAAAATAGCTTAAATATCAGGGTAAGGGGCAGATTGGTGGCTCAGTGGATAGATCACTGGGCCTGGAGTTAGGAAGATTCATCTTCATGAGTTCAAATGTGACCTCAGACACTTACTAGCTGTGTGACCCTGTGCAAGTGACTTAAGTCTGTTTGCCTCAGTTTCCTCATCTGTAAAATGAGCTGAAAAAGAAATTGGCAAACCACTTCAGTTTCTTTTCTTTGTTCATCAGAAGTGAGTTGGTAGGGAAGCAATGAATATTGACTGTCCCTTTTCCAGGTTTAGCAATGAAAGGGAGGAGAAGTATAGGAGAAAACTTCAAAACACAGAGGCTGAAGGGAAGGTTGTTTTTTTTTTAATTTTTAGTTTTCAACATTCATTTCCACAAGATTTGGAGTTACAAATTTTCTCCCTGTCTTTCCCCTACCCCCACCCCAAAACAGCGAGCCTACTGAATATCCCTTCCCTCAATCTGCTCTCTCTTATATACTCCTCCATACCCCTTCTAACTTTCAAGCAGGACAAGATGGATTTCTATACCCCAGTGCCTCTATATCTTATTTCCCAGTTGCATGTAAAAACATTTCTTTAACATTTGTTTTTAAAACTTTGATTTCCAGATTCTTTCCCTTCTTCCCACTTCACTTACCCCGACTGGGAAGATAAGCAATTCAATATAGGTTGTACATGTGTAGTTACGCAAAACATTCCAAAAGACTAACCATATTTCGCTCCATCCTATCCTGCCCCTCACTTATTCTATTTTCTACTTTGACCCTATCCCTTTCCAAAAGTGTGTGCTTCTAACTACCCTCTCCCCCAATATGACCTCCCTTCTTTCATCCCTCCTGTTATCCCCTTCTCACCTACTTTCCTATAGGGTAAGATATGCAAATGAGTATGTATGTTATTCCCTCCTTAAGCCAAATTCAATGAGAGTGAGGTTGACTCATTCCCTTTCACCTTCCTGTTCTTCCCCTCCATTGTAACAGTTTTCTCTTACCTCTTTTATATGAGATAATTAACCCCCATTCTATCTCTCCCTTTCTGTTTCTCTCATTATATTCCTCTCTCACTTCTTAATTTTATTTTTTAGATAACATACCCACCTATTCAATTGATCTTGTGCGCTCTGTCTATGTATACATGTATACACATATACACACACTCACATATGTATTTATACACAGATACATCCTCCTATATATACATATATGTATGTATACATACATATATATATATATTCCCTTCAACTGTCCTCATGCTGAGAAAAGTCTCATGAGTTACAATGATTGTTTTTCCATGTAGGAATGTGAATAGTTCAGCTTTAATAAATTCCTTATGATTTCTTTTTCCTGTTTACTTTTTCATGCTTCTCTTGATTCTTGTGTATGAAAGTTAAATTTTATGTTCAGCTCTAGTTTTTCATCAAGAATACTTGAAAGTCCCCTATTTCATTGAATGACCATATTTTCTCCTGGAGCATTATACTCAGTTTTGCTGGGTAGGTCATTCTTGGTTTTAATCCTAGTTCCTTTTGACCTCCAGAATATCATATTGCAAGCCCTTCAATCTCTTAGTGTAGAAGTTGCTAGATCTCATATTATCCTGATTGTGTTTCCACAATACTTAAATTGTTTCTTCCTGACAGCTTGTCATATTTTCTCCTTGGAATCTGGCTATGATATTCCTAGGAGTTTTCTTTTGGGGATGTTTTTCAAGAAGCAATTGGTAAGGATCGAATCCCGGGCTCAGACACTTACCACCCACCCAGAAACACCTGGCCATGTAACCTTGAGCAAGTTACTTAACTCCAGTTGCTTTAAAAAAAAGAAGTAATTGGTAAATTCTTTCAATTTCTATTTTGCCCTCTGGTTCTAGAATATCAGTGCAATTTTCCTTGAGAATTTCTTGAAGGATGATTTCTAGGCTTGTTTTTTGGTCATGGATTTCAGGTAGTCCAATAATTTTTAAATTCTCTCTCCTGGCTCTGTTTTCCAGATCAGTGGGTTTTCCAATGAGATATTTCACATTGCCTTCTACTTTTTCATGTGTTTGGATCTCTTTAATAGTATCTTGATTTCTCATAAAGTCATTAGCTTCCATTTGCTCCGCTCTAATTTTGAAGGAATTATTCTTTTCAGTGAGTTTTTGAAATTCCTTTTCCATCTGGGCAATTCAACTTTTTAAGGCATTCTTCTCTTCATTGGCTTTTTGGGCCTCCTTTGACATATGAGTTAGTCTATTTGTTAAAGTGTTATTTTCGGGGTGGCCAGGTAGCACAGTGAGTAAGAGCACCGGCTCCAATGTCGGGATGACCTGGAGATCAAATCCCGGGCTCAGACACTTAGCACCCACCCAGAAACACCTGGCTGTGTTACCTTGAGCAACTTACTTAACCTCAATTGAGGCCAGGTGGCTCAGCAAGTAAGAGCACTGGCTCCAGTGTCGGGATGACATGGGGATCAAATCTGGGCTCAGATACTCAGCACCACACCCAGAAATAACTGGCCGTGTAACCTTGAGCAAGTTACTTAATGCTGATTGCTTTTAAAAAATAATAATAAAGTGTTATTTTCTTCAGTATTTTGGGGGTCTCCTTTAGCAGGCTGTTGACTCACTTTTCATGATTTTCTTGCATCCTCATTTCTCTTCCCAATTTTTCTTCTACTTCTCTTACTTAATTTTCAAAATCCTTCTTGAGCTTCTCCATGGCATGTAAGCAGTTCATACTTTTCTTGGAAGCTTTTGATGCAGGAGTTTTGATTTTGTTGACTTCTTCTGGTTCCATTTTTTGACCCTTTTTGTCCCCAAAAAAGGATTCCATGCTGATTGTGCTTCCTCTGCTTGCTCATCTTGCCAGACTATTATGTGACTTTTGAGCTCTTTGCCATGATAGAACTCTGCTTCTAGATTGCAGAAAGCTATGTCCCAAATCACTGCAGTTTTTGCAGCTGCTGGAGCTTTTAGGAGGGTGCCCTCTCTATAACTCCCACAAGCTCTGGCACACTGGCCACACACCCCAGGACCACCACCTAAGACTGTGATCCAGATCCAAGCAGGTTAAAGCAAGAGCAATTACCCTCTGAATGGTTGCTTGGTCTCCCAATGATCTGAAGGCCAGGAGCTCCAGCGGCAGCCATGTGGCAGCAACGGAAGGATTTTTTTTTAAGATTAGAGGAGACCTAGTCAACCTACAGAATGATTTGAGGTTGATAAAGATGCTAGAAAGGTGGAGAGAATGAGCACTTCACTCATTACATGTCAGACTCTCACATAGGAAGTGATATTCTCTAAGACAGACACAGTGAGACCTCTTTTCAGAGGCAGTAGGTGGTACCATGAACAGAGCACTGGGGCAGGATTGGGAGGATGTGAGTTCAAATTCAGCTACTGACCCTTACTAGTTATGCAACCTTGAAAGTCACTTAACATCCATTTGCCTCAGTTCCCTCAACTGCAAAATGAGGATAATAATAGCAGCTACTTCCCAGGGTTGTTGTGAGGTTCAAAAGAGAATATTTGTAAAGTGCCTGGCATATAGTAGGTGCTTCCTCTTCAGACTATGGCCCTATTCTGCAAATTGGATAAATAGAACTTCACATATCCTTGAGCCTTAACTAGTGGGCAGCTCTCTCTTCTTTGGAAGAGCTTTTGTGAGCCAGATGTAACTGTGGGTTCCATTTTGCCAAAGCCTCTTAAGAATTCCAAATAGTTGCCCCTTAAAAGAAGAGAGATGCATATCCTGAGAATGTCACTAGACTAGCTTATACAAAAGAAAAGTTTGCTTTTGGCAGTTTCTGTTGGACTTTGACACAGACCAGTTGTTCCAGAAAGCCAAGCCTTTCTTCAGATATCATCACCGATGACTTCCTGCCCTGCTCCCCATGGAGTCCTCTCCATCAACATGGGATAGGTATGTTTATGATGAATATATTCAGGTTTATTTTAGCAATCCTATAGCATGTTTTAAATACTTAATTTGTCCTTGGTTTTGCAGCATTTTTCTCTCCTGGATTGTGGGGTCTTGTGGTTTTCTTGTAAACTTGGTGGGGCTTTGATACAAAGGACCTTTTGGAAAACTCAAACATTTTCCAAATAATTTTACAATTAACTGTATCCCTCACTAATTTGATTTGTAGAAACAGAGAACAAAGGGATTTTGAGCAGAGGGCCGGGCAATGAAACCTAATGACTTACACATGCAAATACAGGGTTCTGGAGGAGACTCTCAGCTGGGCATCTCATGCAAAGGCTTTCAAGTTCTTGTTGCTACCCCTTGTAGAGAAAAATGTGGCACCATCTGCAGGTGGAATTATATGTCCAAATGCCAAATCCAACTGGCTCGGAGATAGCTCATTTTGAAAATATCCAGATGGGTATCAATGTCAGATCTGGCAGTGAAAAAAGAGGAAAAATGATGGGTACACTTTACAGCAGTCTCTCACTTCTAGATTCAATCACTAATATGACTAACCATGAACCCTACGTTCCTCCCCTGCCCTCCCAACCGATGCATTCCAAATCAGCAATTTAATATTGAACACAGGGATTTGTTTGCCCGGTGTCCATCAAAAAACTAATATGTACCTTCACCCAAATTTCTTTATTGATCTGAAGGTCAAAGATCTTATTTTGGGAAAATCATTTGCTTCAGTGGTGGGAAGCAAAGCAGTATTTGAGAGTGATCTAGAATTATGGCGCTACAAAGAGGTGAGAAGCCAGACATCCCAGCTATCCCATGCTACTAGAGATGATCATTATTGTGATGGAGTCATCTGCTCACCAGAGACGCATTTTAAAGTGATAGAGACTGTCAAATAGGAATAGAGGGATAAAAAGACGTTTCCTCATTATTTGATGTTTGAATCATCAATACGCACACACACATACACACACACACACACACACATCTGTAAGGATCATGAGAACAGTTCCCTACAGCCAGCCTGACAAATGACCTCACAATGAAAAGACATCATAAATATCACACTAATGGCTTTTTCTTGTCCCAGTTGAAAATCATTTAGCTATAGTTGGGAAACTCTAGACAATTTGGTCATTTTTTGCGATCATTTGCTTTTCTGCTAAAGATTTAGGCTTGCATCATCTAATGTGTTATTCAGGGTTTCTATCTTGGAGACAGGGACACAGCTGTAATACAACAGCAGAGTTATGTTGCTGAACAGTCTTCCCCCTGAGACTAGCAAGGAGTTTCAGGGGATGGAAGGTCAGAAAATTATTTCTAGATTTTTGCTGTTATTTTTTGTGGTGGTTGTTGTCATGGGACAAAGGTATCATGGAAGAAAAGATATTTTGTGGGTCTCATTTATACAGTGCCAGGCACAACATTATGTATAATACACTTTTAGAAATAGTATCTAATATTTACAAATTCTTTAAGGTCTTCAAAAAAAGCACTTTACAAATATCTCATTTGATCCTCACAACATCCTTATGAAGCCTATTAAGTAGTATTATTATAGTATAGTAATAATGTAGTATGGTAAAGTATAATGTAGTGTAGTATAGTATAGTATAGCATAGCATAGCATAGCAAAGCATAGTACAGCATAGTATCGTATAGTATTATAGTACAGTTGTATAAATATTATTATCCCCATTTTTCAGATGAGGAAATTGAAGCTGAGAGAGGCTACTTGCCTAGAGTCATATGGGAGGGAAGGAGAAAAAAAATGAGCATTTTATTAATAGCACCTACTATGTGTCAGGAAGGGCAGCTAGGTCATATAGTGGAGGGAGTCTGTGTCCAAACTGCACTATTAACCAACTTTATGACCATCAAGAAAATAATTGAGTCTCTTTATATTTTAATGACCTCTTCAATAAAATCGAAGAGTTGGATAAGTAGTTCTCTAGGGCCTATTTCACTTCTAAGTTTTTTTCTAATTTTTTTTTCAATTAACAAGTAATTTCTGGGACTTTGGGAAACCAAGATGGTGATGAAAACAATAGATCACCATGACTCTCCCATATTAACCTCCAAACAACCCTAAAATAGCACCCCCAAACAAATGCTGCAACATTAGAACCATCAAAAAGATGGTGAAACAATCTTTGAGCCCAAAAAACTTGGGAGATAAGCAGGGAAGGTCTGTCTCACTCAAGTAAAAGGTGAACACAGTCCAGGACATGAAGCACCCCAGCAAGCCAGCAGCAAGCCCCACCTCAGCAAAGCAGCAGGAGATCCTGAGCCTCAGTGTGGTGGAGCAGGCAAACACCAACATCAGGACCACTCTCCCTCCCCGTGCCTCAGCATAGCCAGGGAAATGGGCAACTTTAGCTCTGAGAAAAAACACATGCTTCACTGTAGTTCCAGGAAACAGGTAGATGCAAAGGCTACTGGTGCCTAAGCAAAAAGACATCCTCCAGCCGCTAGACCTCCACATGCTTCAGTGTAGCCCTGGGGAAGCACAGAAATACTGACTTCCCACTTATGAAGACCTGAGTTCAAATCCAACTGCAGATACCTAACCCAACCACCAACCCTCCCATCTTCCGCTCCACTATAATAGGTCTTTTGCACCTCTTCATGTGAAATAATTTAACCCATTCTACCTCTCCCTTCCTTTGGCACCCAATATACTCCTCTTTCTCATCACCTGACATTTTTATGTCATTCCCTCAAATTCACCTTGTACCCATACCCTCTGTCTATCTATATTCCCTCTAGTTGTACTATTAGTGATACAAGTTTTAAAAATTATAAGTATCTTCTCATGTAGGGGTCAAAATAGTTTAGTTCTATTGAATCCCTTATGTTTCCTTTCCCTTTTTACCTGTTTATTCTTCCCTTTGGTCTTGATATTGGAGATAAAATTTTTGGCTTAAGTCTGGTCTTCTCCTTATGAAAGTTTCACATCCGCCTCCCCCCGCCCCACCCCCTGCTCCACCCCGATGTATTATGCTTAATTTTGTCAGGTAAGTGATTTTTGGTTGTAATCCTAGCTCCTTTGCTTTCTGGGATATCATGCCTCAGGACTTCCTACCTTTCAATGTTGCAGCTGTTGATCCCTGTATAATCCTGATTGTGTCTCTCTGATATTTGATATGTTTTTTTTGGCCACTTGCAGTCTTTTTATCTTGACCTGATAGTTCTGAAATTCAGGTATATTTCTTGGAAGTTTTTATTTTTGTATCTCTTTCCTGAGGTGATCAGTGAATACTTTCAATGCCTATTTTGCTCTCTGGCTCCAGAATATCGAGGCAGTTTTCCTTTATAATTTCTTGAAAGATGCTGTCCAGGTCCTCCTTAAGGTTATGACTTCCAGTAGTCCAATGATTGTGACATTGTCTCTCCTGGATCTCTTTTACAGGTCAGTTGTTTTTCCTATGTGGTATTTTATATTTTCTTCTATTTTTTAAATTTGTTTGATTGATTCTTGATGTGTCCTAGAGTCATTAGTTTCCACTTGTTCAATTCTAACTTTTAAGAAGTTGTTTTCCTCAATTAGCTTTTGTGCTTTCTTTTCTATTTGGTCAACTGTATTTTTTTTTAAATTATAACTGTTTTTATTACTAAATTTCAACACTATAAAGAGAAATTTACATACATAAACATGCAAAAATAATAGAACTCTATGTGAAACTATGAATTCTACTTTATACCACTTGCTTTACATATATAATTCTGTACTTTCATTTCAAATCAGTTATATTTGTCATGTTAGTGGTTGAATTTTGCTTGTATGTATTTACACAAAATAATTATAATGTATCTTTAAAATATCATTTTTACTATCACATTATTACTAAGTCCCACCACTTTTCATCAACCTATTTTTCTTCCTCCCAATTAAGAACACAAAAAAGTAGGGGTCGGGTGCGGTAGGGTGGGATGGAATAAGGTGGAGGGTTGTAACAATTAAATCCACAAAGTGGCCCCTGACTAGAAATGTATACTTCTTTTTCCATCTTATGTACATCCCTTATCTGAAGTAACAACTCTAGTGTATTTTCAGGTATTTCTGGAGAGACTTGGTTGTTCAAAAGTTGGAGCTTCAAAAGTTGTTTCTCTTTGCATTGCTGTTGTACTGCTTTAAAATCTTCTGATTCTGCTTATTTCACTTTGCATGAGGTCATACCACCCAGGATTCCATGAAATCACCTCTCATTTCCTTTCTAGATTTCTTTGAAATCATATGTTTATATTACAAAGTTTCTACTCAGCTCAATTCTTTCCATCAAAAATTCTTCAAAATATCCATTTTTCCAACATAGGATTATACCAAGTTTTTCAGGGTAGCTTACTCTTGGTTGTAAGCCTATCTCTTTTGTCTTTCTAAATATCGAATTCCAACATTTCCTCTCATTCATAGTGGAGACTTCCAGGTCTTGTGTGATCCAAATTGTAATTCCTTGGTACTTGAACTGCTTCATTCTGTATTCTTATAATATTTTCTCTTTGACATGGGAATTTTGAATTTTGATTATGATATTCTTGGGAGTTTTTATTTGGGTATTTATTAAAGGAGGTTATCTATGGATTTTTTCTATATTTATTCTGCCTCCTGGTTCTAATAAATCTGGACAATTCTCTTTTATAATTTCTTGAAATATAGTATCCAAGCTTTTTACAAAATCAATGTTTTCAGGGAGCCCAATAATTTTTATATTATGTCATCTTGACCAGTTTTTCAAGTCAGTTGTTTTTGTTACCAGCTACCTTGTATTTTCTTCTTTGAGTTTTTCAATCTTTTCATTTTGTTCTAATATCTTTTGCTGTCTTCTGAAGTCATTGATATCTGTTTGATCTATTCTTGTTTTCAAGGACTCCACTTCTTGCATAAGGCTTACTATTTTCTCTTCTAAGCTATCTATTCTACTTCTAATTCTTTCCTCCATGTCTTTTATTTCATTTTATTATCTCTACCTTCATCTCTTCTAGAAATTCTTGTCGTGCTTGTGGAAAATCAATTTTTTCCTTTGAATGTATGTTTAGAGTTTTGTTTTTGTTTTTGTTTTTTTACTTTTTGGAGGGGGGAAGGCAGGGCAATTGAGGTTAAGTGACTTGTCCAAGGTCACACAGCTAGTAAGTGTTAAGTGTCTGAAGCTTGATTTGAACTCAGGTTCTCCTGACTCCAGGGCTGGTGCTCTATTCACTGCACCACCTAGCCACCCCTATGTTCAAAGTTCTTACAAAATTGCTTTCTTCTTTTGGTGGATCTCTAGACTTGACACTGGTTGATATTTTCATCTTTAATGTATTTATCTCTCCAGGTTTAGTTTCTAAATTGAGGCTTTGTACTAGGGTCAGGCTATAGCCTTTGCTAAGTTTCGGGGTGGCTTGACTAACCAGGCAGGTTCTTATCCTCAATTTCCTGCATTCTTGTACCACATGCTGGGATGAGGTCTCTTTGGATTTTTGAGATCTAGAGCTGAGACTGCAGCATTCAACACTTCCAAGCTCTCTACCCCAGGGATTTTGCAAACAAAAAAGTGCTTTTGCAGGCTACAGTCTACATGAACCCCTTGGTTAGACTGGGAGATGTAGACCCTAATTTTGTTTCCAGACTGTTTTCTATTACCTGTATTTTTTTTCAGTTCTCAGGTGGAGGAAATCATTAACTTTTAGTTTCTTGCTAGAACTCAGCTTAGAGAGGACTGCATGGATTGTTGGAGTAGCTATACAGGAGGTAGGTGGTCTGCCTTGAGTATCAAAGTCCAGACAGCTAGATGCTAATTTGTTGGAAATGTTGGAGAAGGAATTCTTATCCAGAAATGAGCTGGCTTAGATGACCTTTTCAAACTATGAGACTCTTTAACTACTCAACAGGAATGACCTTTTAAAAAGCTCCTCTTCTCTCTAATATTGCAGGAAGAATTCCTATTTCTGAATTCAGTTCCCTCAATGAGTCAGGATTATGATTTTCTGAGATGAGGAAATGGTATGACTATCTCAAGACTTGATAAAGCTGAAATTTACCTCATTGCCTTCCTTGGATCAGGTAGGTTGGTGTTTCTTAAGTCTCTGCCTGTGTCAATTGTATTTTTTAAGGAATTGTTTTCTTCAGTGGATTTTTGCATCTCCATTTCCATTTGGCCAATTCTACTTTTTAAGAAACTGTTTTCTTAAGATGGTGGAGTAGAAACAGGACTTCTGTGCAGCTCTGGCTCCACTTCCTCCAATTCATGTGAAAAAAATGACTCCAGACAAACTTTGTAGCTACAGAACCCACAAAATGACAAAGAGAAGCTAACCTCCCACTGAGGACAGCCCAGCAGGCTGGCAGCAAGCAGCCAATGTAGCGCTCTGGGAGCTGAGTCCAGCTCTGCAGGAGCCCAAGGTTCTAGACTCAGGGCAGCCTGACCAGCTCCTGGCTTGAGGGACTTCAGATCACCAGCAGCTGTGGTGGTGATGCCAAGGTGATGACATAGATGCCAAGGACAAAGTGAGAGGTCAGTGCAGTGTGGACTTTGGGATCTGGGAATTTGGAGAGTGATCTGGCTTTTCTCCTGGGGGCAAGAAGCAGCTGAGGCACCATGGTTGTGCAGCTTCTGCCTTGTGGTTACTTCAGAATTCCTGGTCTGCAGATTGTAGGGGGACAAAGTGACCAGTCTGAGGGGTAATACTCTTGCTTTAACCTTCTTGAATCTGGATGGCTGTCTAGGGTAGATGTCTTGGGGTGCTTGAGCAAACTGCCAAAACGTGTGGAGGCTTCAGAGAGGGCACCCAACTCCAGCAGTTTCGAAAATCCCAGCACTTGGGATAAAGCTCCCTTCTCTGGTAGCAGAGTTCTACTGTGGAAAAAAGCTCAAAAGTCAAGTAATTGAGTGGCAACATGAGCAAGCAAAGGAAGCAAAGCAAACAGAGCAACCCAACTTTACACTCCTATTTTGGGGACAAAAAAATTAAAGCATGGAACAGGAGGAAGACAGCAAAATCAGAACTCCTGCACCAAAAGCTTCCAAGGAAAATATGAGATGGTCACAGGCCATACAGGAGCTTAAAAAGGGTTTTGAAAATCAAATAAGTGGAAGAAAAATTGGGAAGAGAAATGAGAATGATGCAAGAAAATTATGAAATGAGAGTCAATAACCTGACTGAAGAAAATAACACCTTAAAAACAGACTAACTCAGATGGCAAAAGAGGATCAAAAAGGCAATGAGTAGAAAAATACCTTAAAAAGCCAAATTTGCCAGATGGAAAAGGAATCTCAAAAGCTCACTTAAGAGAATCATTCCTTAAGAATTAGACTGGAGCAAATGGAAGCTAGTGATTTTATAAGAAATCAAGATACTATTAAACAGATCCAAACAAATGAAAAAATAGAAAGCAATGTGAAATATCTCATTGGGAAAACCACTGACTTGTAAAAGAGATCAAGGAGAGATCATTTAAAAATTATTGGACTACCTGAAACCATGATCAAAAAAAGAACTTAGAAATCATCCTCCAAGAATTTCTCAAGAAAAATTGCCCTGATGTTTTAGAACCAGAGGGCAAAATAGAGGTTGAAAGAGTCTACAAAACACCTCCTGAAAAAGATCCCAAAAAGAAAACTCCTAGGAATATTACAGCCAGGTTCCAGAATTCCCAGATCAAGGAGAAAATATTACAAGCAGCCAGGAAGAAACAATTTCAGTATTGGGAACACAATCAGGATAACTCAGGACCTGGCAGTTTCTACATTGAGGGATCGAAGGGCTTGGAATACGATATTCTGGAGGTCAAAGGATCTGGGATTAAAACAAAGAATCACCTACCCAGCAAAACTGAGTATCATGTTCCCAGGGAAAATATGGTCATTCAATGGAATAGAGGACTTTCAAGCATTCTTGATGAAAAACCAGAGTTGAATAGAAAATTTGACATTCAGATACAAGAAGCAAGAGAAGCTTGAGAAGGTAAACAGGGGAAAGAAATCATAAGGAACTTGTCAAAGTTGAACTACTTATATTCCTACATGGAAAAATAATTGTAACTGATGAAACTTTTCTCAGCTTTAAAAGAGTTGAAGGGAACAGAAATATATATTATATATATATATATGTATATATATGTATACATACGTGTATATGTCTATACAGGAGGGTATATGGGCGTATGAACACATATGAGAGTGTGTATATATGTCTACAGGTATACATAGACAGAGGGCACAGGACCAATTGAAGAGGAAGGGATGATACTTAAAAGGTGAAATTAAGAGGTGAGAGAGGAATATAATGAGAGGAGATAGGGAGAGATAAATGGGTAAATTATCTCGTATAGAAGAGGCAAGGGAAAATGGTTACAATGGAGGGAAAAATAGGAAGGCAAAAGGGAATGTGTCAACCTTATTCTCACTGAATTTGGCTTAGGATGGGAATGACATACACACTAATTAGGGTATCTCACCCTACAGGAGAGTAGAGGGGAAGGGGAAGAGAGGGAAGGCTGGGGAGAGGGAAGTTGGAAACACCCTTTTTTGAAAAGTGTCAGGATCAAAGGAGATAATAGAACAAGTGGGGGTGGAATAGGATACGGGGAAATTTAGTCAGTCTTTTACAATATATCCACTATGGAAATGTTTTGCATTAACTACACATGTACAACCTATATTGAATTGCTTATCTTCCCAGTGAGGGTGGGTGATGAGGGAGGAAGGGCAAGATTATGGAATCCACAGTTTTAAAATCAAATGTTTAAAAATATATATACATATTATTATTATTTTCCATGTAACTGGGAAATGAGATATACAGGCACTGGGGCATAGAGATCCTCTGTGCCCTTCTGAAAACTCAAAGGGGGAATGGGAGAAGATATGGGAGAGAGCAGATTGAGGGAGAGGATACAGTGGGAATGCTGTTTTGGGGTCAGGGAAAATTGGGGAGAAAATTTGTAACTCAAAATCTTGTGGAAATGAATGATGTAAACTAAAAAATTAAAAGAGAGAAAAAATACATTATAGAAAACAAAAAAAGAAAAGAAATTGTTTTCTTTTCCTGAGCTGTTGACTCCTTTTTTCATAATTTTCTTTTACCACTCTCATTTTTTTCCCAATTTTTCTTCTACCTCTCTTATATTATTTTTAAGCTCTTATTTGAGCTCTTCCATGAGTTCTTTCTGGGCTTAAAACCACCTCCCATTTTTCTTTGAGGTTTTGCCTATAGGTGTTTTGCTATTTTTCTCTTCTGAGTTTGTGTCTTTGAACTTCCCTGTCACCATAATAACTTTCTCTGGTCAGATTTTTTAAAGATTTTTTTTGTTTCTCCTTTTTGGTCTTTTTCATTTCTTTAAGACTCAGTTCTGCTCCTTTGAGTTCTCCCTGAGGTTCACAAAGGACCTTCGTGTCTGATGCTGTCTTGAGGAGTTGGTTGTGGTGTGGTTGGTGCTGCTGGAGGCTTTAGGGGTCTGGTCTTAGCTGGTGCTGACCCAGGGTTCTATGGTTGGTGTCTGCTGTTTGCTGAGGCTGGTGAGGTTTCTGCATTTCCTAGGGCTACACTGAAGCAGGTGTTGGTCTGTCCACTGGAGGATGCTTGTTTACTTAGAAACCTGTAGGGTTGGCATCTACCTGTTTTCCTGGGTCTCCACTGAACGTTGCCTGTTTGCCCAGGGCAACGCTGAAACATGAGGTGGCTCTCATAGCTGAAATATGCCATTCCTTTGGCTAAGCTGAGGTACACTGAGGGTAGCACTAAGGTGTTGACATTTGCCTGCTTCACCACACTGGGGCTCAGGATCTACTGCTGGTTTTCTGAGGTGGGGCTTGTTGGCACACTTCTTGTCCTGGACTGTGCTACCCTTTTACCCAAGTGAAACAGACACTTCCTGCCAATTTTTCAATATTCTTGGGCTCAAAGATTGTTTCACTCGGTCTTTGTGCTGGTTCCGCTGCTCCAGGATTTGTTTGAGGCCACTATTTTATGGTTGTTTGGAGATGAATATGGGATAGTTGTGGTGATTTGCTGCTTACTCCACCATCTTAGCTCCTGGAAGTTCCAATCCTGGAAAAAAATTTCATGGGAATTTGAAGAAAAGAAACAAATTGATCCAGATTCTCTTCTTCCTCCTTGTTGTGCCATAGGCACATTCCTTAGTCTTACCATTTCTTGTCCTCTGTAAAATAAGATCGAAGGATCTGAAGTCAGAAAGACAGTCTCCCTTTCTCCACCCAAACCCCACTCTCAACTGAGGTAAAGACTAAAATATCATCTGTACTGCCTCTAAGTATGCTGGCCTGTGTAAAGCCAAGCATGAGCAGTTTTCCAGAGGACTGATGCTTTGAACAGCTTTCAAGGTTCTGATTACATAGTATAGTGAGCTTTCTATTTATTCAATAACAAATCAGAGCAAAACATTCATAGGAAATCAAAATACAGCATTCACCATATCACAACTCAACAACTTATCATTAAAATGGTCACATAGTTTTCACCAAAGTGGTCACATAGTTTTAAACAAAGTACATTCGTTTAGTCAATCACAAAACCCTTAATTCAATCACAAAGTACAAAAGTCGAAGTTCTCCACCCCTAGGTCACAGTAAATCATAATCTTCTCAGTCAGTACACAATGTCCCAGTAAAGTCTTCTTTCAGCTTGACTCGAGGTTGGCCCTTAGCTTCCATGGTTCCTCTTCCATGGTCCCAGCTCCAAATGTCACCTGGGAGGCAGCTCCCAGTTCCTTTTCCAGCTCCTTGTTCAGTTTTTCATCCATTTCCTGTTCCATATTGAAGTTCACAGTGTCCAGTTTGCCTCAAGTCCTTCACAATTCCTGTTTCTGGGAAGATAAATCTTGACAGACCCACAATAATATTCATACACATTATCAGCACCATCATCAATCCACAATCTACATGCAAAATCAACTCAGACCCACCAACAAGGTCTGAGAACTCAATACAAATCATCAACAGAGAAATCAACACAGACCTACAAACAAGGTGTAAGAGGTTAGCACAAATCATCGGTAAAGTCCCAGGACCTCCAAAACTCTCCTCCAGGACTTCTGTAAACATACAACCATAAAATTATCTTTCAGGGCTTCCAGTAAGGTCCCAGGGCTTCTGTACAAAGTACCACAAACAAACATCAACAGACAGGGCAGACAAACAGAGTGCCGGGATACCACAAGTTTTCTCCTTCTTGACTCTGTCACCACAAGAGTCCTCTTCTCAGTTCTGCTGTCTCTAGCCTGTAAATTCTCCTTATATATGGTCATTAGCTCCTCCCCTTCCTGATGCAGGAGTTCATGAGTTCTAGGGTTCACAAGTTGTGGGGTTCACACATTCTGTTTCTTAGTAGACTTGATACAAGGCTCAAAAGAAACTTGAACTGAAACAAGGTGCTAATTCAATAGCTGAAACAAGGTGTGAACTATTTCTGTGCTTGCCATTACAGCCTGTCAAGGAAGGGTTATTATTCCATAGCTTCATGCCACATTTGTCTTGTCTGGAGGACAAAATCTCTTATGTGTCTGGCTCCTTCTTGGTTAGCATCATTATCTGCTTTGCCTAATGGAGTCATGTATGAGATCAATATTCTAATACTTGAATTTAGACAAATGACTTCAAATTTAGGATTCAGTGAACTAACTATTCATTCCTATCACTTCTTTTCTTTTTCAGTGCTGGAGAAATGGAGTAACTTTGGGATTTGTTTTATTAATATTGATAAATCTTAGCTTCAATGGTCTGTATTTCTCACTAGGAAATAATATCATCATACTCCCTAGTAGGGAAACAAGTAGACTTCCCTTTTTCAGTAACAGCCACTACAGTTTCCCTTTGCTCAGCACCCTCAAAGAGGTTACTAAAGCAAGACACCACTTTCTCTAGAGAACATCTGTCAATAAATATATAAATCTGTAATCTGACTTCAGCTCATGAGAAGTGAGAAGGCATCAGTCAAACAAAAAAATTGAACATGAATAGGTGCTATGATCATGCAAGGTGCTATGTTAAATAGTGTAGGAAAATGCAAGTACCTGTCTCCAAGTAGCTTCCAACATGTATGGTTTGCCAAGGTATTAAACATATAAAAATAATACTAATGGTACAGTTAAGTAAGAACAAAGACAAAAGTGTCAGAATGATCACAAAGTGTTATGTACTGAATTGATAAATGAGTGGTAGAGGATAGTAGCATGTAATGGTGACTACTTTAGAGCTCATTACATGAAGTCCAGATGTTTTATATTTCACTCCTCCCTAAGGGTTCTCCATTGCTCTTAAGGAGGTGTCTCATTCCTGCCATTACCCAAACTCCCAACAATTATGTTCCCCAACTTTAAGCATCCTCAGCAACCAAGATTCATTTAACCATTTGACAGATTAGCTTATATAAATTAATACTAACTTCAAAGGTATAACAAGAATAATCAGATAAATATCATCCCAACACCTAGGGCAGGTCATAATTCCTCCCTTCATTTCTTCAGTCTCTTGGAAGGGGAGGAGATTAGGTCCATAGCTTAGTTTAACTTCTATAGTTTAATTTCTATTTAGTTTAGTGTCATAGTCTTACCAAATTCTAAGTCTAAAGCCCCCCTTGGGGCAGCTAGATGGTTCAGTGAATAGAGTACCAGGCCTGGAGTCAGGAAGACGAGTTCAAATGTAGCATCAGACACTTACTGGCTTTGTAATCTTTGGCAAATCTCTTAGCTCTATTTGTCTCAGTTTCCTCATTTGTCAAATGAGCTAGAGAAGGAAAGTCAAATCACTCCAGTATCTCTGCCAAGAAAACCCCAAATGGTGTCACAAAGACTGGGACACCACTAAAAACAACTGAACAACAACAAAGCCCCCTTGGGCTTGTTTCCTGGCACCTTGGCTTCTTGGGGCTTTCCTACTGGCCACCAGAAACATCCAGCCTGGAGTCCTGGGCATCATGACTTTAGTTCCAGAGTCTAAAGACTCTGTTTACAGATTCCAGAACTGAAACGAAAAAAAGAAAACAGATTAAAACCCCAAGCCTATTCCTTGGAGCCACAAAGCCCAAAAGGGTGTGAGTGGAGAAAGGTGGAATCTGGACAAAGTTGGAAAGAGAGCAAGACTCTTCCAGTCCATTTGACTTAGAGACCCTCCTTATTACCACCATACAACCAATGGAAAGAGGTTGCCCTCACCCCAGGTGGTAAAGAAATGCAGAATGTCTTCTACCAGAAGCAGGTCCTACCATGTCCTGCATGAGTGTCTCGATTTTAGATGATTTTGTCAGGCACCAAGCCCTGCTGCAAGTGTAATGAGAGAAGGAGAGACCAGTGTAGTTACAAAGCCTCATGGAAGAGAGATGAAAGCTCTGCCTTGAAGTGTGGGTTGGAGTTAGATAAAGAAAAGGAGGGAGATCAGTGCAAAAATGGGGAATACCATGCTCACAGGATGGGCACAAGGCTTGGTCAGAGGCTGAGTTGTCCAGTTTGGTCCAAGGGAGATGCTTCTATATTGGATATTGTGAATATTCAGATTAAGAAACTAGGCAGGAGTGAGAACAGAGTGTGTCATAATGCTAGGATTAGGAAGAGCAGCCAACAAAGCTGTTCAGGACAACAGCCTTTTAGGTTGTTTAGCTGTGAATACCTGGAGGATCAGAATGTGAACTTAATGGTGAGAGCTGACGTGCTTCTACTCATTTGAATGACTCCTTGAAGCTTCTTGTGAGGTCCTTCTATTTTAACAGGTTCTCTTTCATTTAGATAGCTATACACCAACTATGCATCATACCTTAAAAACATAATCCTAATAGACGTGTATCTGCAATGTTGAGCATAAAGAATATGCGTCCGTATTAAAGGCTAGCAAGAGGGAATATTTACTTATACATGTTCTCTGATAGTCAGGTGTTAGAGTCTATAGCAATGCTGCCTTTTTAAGTAATCACTGGTGTGTTTACATTAGTCTGTTCAATGATTCTCATAGGGTATGTTTCTCTAGACCTCTCCTTATCTGGAAATTCTTCTTCTGGATTAGCAGCATTTCCTAAACTAGAATGAGTCAGCATGTTTTTGAAATACACAGAAAAGACAAAAGAAAGGCCAAAGGGAATCACAGACAAACAGGACAGCTTTGAAATCGACATACTGAATTTATTATATGCTTAAAGTGAAAACTAAGCTATACATAATGGAGACTCACAGTTTCATAAGCCTCCCTCCCTTTCTTTTCTATGGCTGTATCTGGAAGTGCTCACTTCAGCTATTTGTTAAGTTCAGAATGTCAAAGATGAGAGGAAAAGAAAACAAAATAGAATGAAGCATGTGTTAAAAACCTATTGGGCTCATCATTGGCATCTTCCTCTCTCACTGATCCTTGTGCAAAGGCACCTGGAGGAACAGATTAAAGGTTTTTTCATAGGTCACAAATAGCCATGCTCGTGAAAGTCATATTATTCACCAAGGCTATTTCTATTATGCTTAGCATGGGAATAATGGTGCTTGACCAGAATATTTCCATGCATTCTTGTTGTCTACACATAGGTAAAGATAACAGGTTTGATTTTAGTAGAAATTATCTAAGTGGCAAAGTTTACATCTGGTGTTTCCAGTTTTCCCTTTCCTAGATGCTGGCCTCCATGCTCGAGTACAACACTCCATCTACCAACTCCAGGCCTTTTCACAGGCTATCCTCCCATACCTGAAATGTGTTCCCTCCTCATCTTCCATGTCTCAGTTGCTTGACTGGCTTCCTTCCAGTTACTTCAAATCTTACCTCTAAAAGAGTCCTTTCCTGATCCCCCCTTAATGCTAATGTCTTCCCTCTGAGATTGTCTACATACAGTTCAGCCTATAACAAATTGAGTACATTTTGTACATATATATTGCTTCCATAATGTCTCCCCAGTTATAATGTGAGTTCCTTAAGGAGAGGGACTATAGTGCTTCATATAGCATCCGGCACATAGTAGGTACTCAATAAATGCTTGTTGATTTGATTCAGTTCCTCTCCCGATCCCAACCATTCAAACTCTCAGTGCCTTCCTGCTTTCAAATCCTTTCCTTTCTAACAAAATAAGAAACAATCTGATAGCAGTCACTCATTCATCTTCTATATTCGAAACTTCCCCTTTATTGGTTGCTCCTATTTGGAAGTCAAACTAGAAGGAAAGTTGAATTGTAGTTGCTGGGCATGGAAGAGCCATCTTCTGGGGCTGAGAGAAAGTATAGGTTTTTCCAGCAGGACTTCTTCTTTAGACATTATTCATATCGCCTCTCTTCCCTTTTCTTCCTGAGAATGAGTTAGATCCCCTCATCTATTTTCAACTTCATCTTGTTTCTCCCTCTACTCAAAAGTCCCCCAGATGTACACTTTACATTTTATGACACATTAGCTATTTTGCTTAACGTATGAGAATCAGAGGAAACTGGATTGGTTATCCCAGGGAAGAGATTTAAGGGGCACATGGAAAATGTCCTCAAGTCAGTCACCTGGAAGAGGGATTACATTCTTTTCTGCTTAAACCAGGAAGGCAACACTAGGAATAATAGGTGTTTACTTAAGAGGTAAATTTAGGCTAGACTTAAATAAAAACTTCCTAACAATTAGAGCTATTCAAAAGTGAAATGGGCATCAGGAAGTAGTGAGATCCTTCTAATTTGATGTATTCAAGAAAAGGATAGATGACTACTTGTTTGGAATGTAGTAGAGGGATTTCTTTTTTCATGGATGGGTTGGACTAGATGAGCCTTGAAGTCCTCCCAACTTTTAGAATCTGTAATTTAGTGATTCTATAATGGTACTCTCTGATTACATCCCATGGCTTTCCCAATAGAAATCTTGGACTATACCTCTATATTTTATACAAGAATTTTATTTTTGGTACTGATGTTTCTGATAAAGAAGAGTACTGCTGAAGTATATTACTTTCCCCCTAAAAGAAATCACCATATGCAAATATGTAAGTAATGTGATTGGCAGAAACAGTAACAGATCCATCTTCTCCTACAGGCCCCTATTGGACAGAAATAAAATATACTGCTTGGGAAAATAGCACACTCACTAAGCAGATGTGTCTCCTCATTCCATGGGTCAATTGACCCTATTATCATATTATGTGGTCCACCAGCCAAAGAGTACACAATGCTATAATGAATTCAGTTAAGTGTCATTCTGTAAATATCACATTGCCAGCGAGTAATTATTTCAAATTAGTGTCTACTCTCACAGTAGTATTAGGATATTATAGCAGTCACTTATTAATGAATCATTAGGTCCCCAGGGACCTTTGGGCCATCTAGTTTGAGCCATACCTAAGCAAGAATAGCTTCTATGAGACCCTAAACATATTACAATTCAACTTCTGCTTGAAATTTTTCAGTGATGGGAAACCTACTACAACTTGAGAAAGTCCATTCAATTTTTGGATAACTCTATTCATCAAGAATTATTTTCTTGACATCAAATCCAATTCTGCCTTTTGAAACTTCACTAGTTGCTCTAAGTTCTTACCTCTAAGAGAAAATAGGAAAACACATATGTTCAATATGTTCCCCTTGAGTCTTCTCTTCTCCAGTTTAACATCTCTAATTTTTCAATAGATCTTCTTGTGACATGTTCTCCGATCTTCTCATCATATTGATTTTCTTCTGAATGAGCACTAACTTCAGTTTTCCTATCTACAAACTGGGACAAGGGTTATTGGGAAACTCTAGTAAGATGATATGCATATAACATACACACACACACACACACACACACATATTTAAGTTCCAAAACACAAATTATTAGTTTATATGCATTTCTCTCCTCTCCCTTTTCCTTCTCATCAGAATCACTTTTGCTTATGTCCTTAGCATTTCATTCTTGAGAGCTGCCCATCTCTCTTGGGCTGAATTTCATCGCATGCTACATATCCTTTTTTTGAACACAGTGAAATTTAGTCTCTCTAAAATCCAGGGTGGATGTCTTACCGTGCCTAGATTTCTTTCTCTATGACAAACTCTATACAATGTTCACTTGGACTTTAGTCTATAGCTTCTATTTAAGTAACCAGTCCGTGAGAGTTGGTCAGAATGAAGTCTAGAATAGAAATTCCCTGTTCCTTCCCTTGCCTTCTGAAAGATGAAATTCTACATTTTTCGGTTTGCCATTTTTAATAAGTAGAGAGGTTCAGCAGATGTACAGAAAAAGGCCCCCCTCACTACAAATGTCACAGACAACTTGTTAGGTTTCCCAAAATCTTCATCTAATTGCTCCTTCTGTCCCAGTGGTATGTAGTTTATCTCATAATAATGTCACTTACCTTTTTTCACTAACTCAAATATTCTTCACCATGCTTCTTACCATGGGTTCCTGGATTTCCTCACATGGTGAGGAATCTTTTTTTTTTTTTTAAAGCAATCAGGGTTAAGTAACTTGCTCAAGGTTACACGGCCAGTTATTTCTGGGTGTGGTGCTAAGTATCTGAGTCCAGATTTGATCCCCAGGTCATCCCGACACTGGAGCCGGTGCTCTTACTTGCTGAGCCACCTGGCTGCCCCTAAGCAATTGGGGTTAAGTAACTTGCGCAAGGTTACACGTCCAGGTGTTTCTGGGTAGGTGCTAAGTGTTGGAGCCTGGATTCGATCCCCAGGTCATCCCAACACTGGAGCCGGTGCTCTTACTTGCTGTGCTACCTGGCTGCCCCAACATGGTGAGGAATCTTAATCCTATTTAAATTGTCTTAATGCTATTATATTCCTGACTACTTTTTTTGTCATTCTCTGTGTTTTGAGTAAGGTATACTCTTCTAGAATCATATTTTAGTTGTGAGTCCTATCCTACCAATTCTCAGTGATATGTAATAAAATTTTTACACTAGCATCCCTAATTCATTCTGTCTTATGTTGATTAGTATGAGTTTTATTAATGACTGCCTTCTTCAATATTTCCTCTTACGAATTACTGGCCATTTCTTCCACCGTTGTTCTTCTTTTGCTCTCTATACATGCTACTCCAAAGGGTAATGAACTTATCAGATCTAATTGGGGACTTTTTTTCCTTCCCTTCCTTTTAAGTTTAAAGTTTGTTTTTATTAGATTTGTAATACTATGAGCAAGTGTTTTTTCCCCTCATCCCTGTTTTGATACACTCCAGCCTTAACCAAGAGACCATCATTCCTATATCTTAATCCAAGATCCGTAAATCTACACTCAATTCAAAGATACTATCTTCTTAGCTTAAACTTCCTTTCCCATGAGGATCTCCTACCTTTGATGCAGTTAACGATCATATTAGTTGTGATTCCCAAGGCCTTAAGGTTTTTTTTCCCAGGAATTCATAACCCTGAGCATATTTTATAAGTTCCTTCTGAGTCAAGGATGTGTTGGAGCCAGATTGAACTGGCTCATGAGATACTATTGTGAAATTTCCAGTGTGATTATTTATGTCTCAGAAATTGGCAAGCACTATAATTGTTTTGCTGAGTGTCTACACTTAAGAAGGTAATGGAAAAAAATTAATAATGTGAATTTTTCAGAAAACTAGTTGTCAAACATTTACCATCATTTTACTGCTTCTGATGGCATCATTAATATGATTAATATGAATCTCCAAAAGTGAGCAGTGGTCATTTTATATGAAAAATCTTTTGAAGCTCTGCATCCTATTCTGGATACCTAGAATAATACCCTGGAAACCTGACAAACGTTCCTGTTGTTCATATCAAGTCAACAAATGGTTCTCTTCAAATCCCTCAACAGGGAGTCGTTGGCCAATACTACTCACTTCTCCTTCCTCTAAGAGTTACTGGATGACCCATTACCTGATGGATCAATATCGTCATTTCTCAAAACACAAGAAGTTCTTTCCTTCAGAGCTGGTCTGGTTTCTTCCTCCAGAAAAACAACCTCATATTTTATTATAGAGCTCCAAAAGCTCATTGGCATGTCTTTGTCACATCCTTCCTTTCTCTCACTTCCCAACATAGGAGAAAACATTCCTCTCTATCTTTTCCTATCATTTTCTTTTTTTGTTGCATCCTTGAAACACTTCCATTCTTTCGAGAAACTCTTCATTCCACTGACAAACTGAAAAGTAGATTTATCATAGGCCTTGCAATTTCTCCACTACACAAGAGAGACCAATTCACACTTGTTGTATCAATCAGTCTTACTTGACATTGGCAGAAACATAGATATAGCAATCTCTGCAGGTCATGCAAAATCATCTTACTATTCCATCCTTTCAGGAAGCCGTATTGACAGTCCTCATGAGTGACCCTTGTGGCCAGTTTCTGGCCTCTTTTTGATAAGGGAGATGGGAGATATGGATTTCATGAGATCTACCTACTTTATCATGTCTTATTATTGATATCCAGATATCCCCCTTCTAGTTTCCTGGCCAATATATTCTCTAATCCCATTTTAGGAGAGGCAACACAATGTTTAATTTATTCAGCAGAATGAAGTGAGCAAGATACAAAGACAAAAGTGACTGAGGATTACTTTCCACCTCATTTCACCTTGTCGCTAGTCTCCAAAGAGGCTCCCTCCCCCACTTTCCTGGATTCAGTCTTTCCATCCATGGCAATGGAAATTATCAATAAAAATTAGAAGAACTGTAATATTGTACATAAAATTGTAATATAAAGAATATCCAAAATGCACAGAAAAGGCCAAAATCCCATTTTAGTCCATACTCATTCTCCTCACCAAAGCTTTGGCCAACACTTCAGCCAATTTGAACGGACTGGTTTGGATTTTCATTCCTGCCATTTTTCTGACTTTTTTTGTTGTTATTCTGGCATAGGGTCTCAAATGACTAGCAAAAATGGCCAAAAGCCCAGGGGTGCAAGGAGTGGAGTATCAGCTAAATGTTACAGCACCACATGTGAGCTTTTCTTGTTGTTCAGTTATGTCTAAGTGTGACTCCCTTTTGGGTGGTTTTCATGGCAAAGATACTGGAATGGTTTACCATTTCCTTCTCCAGCTCATTTTACAAATGATGAAACTGAGGTAAACAGGGTTAAGTGACTTGCCCAAGATCACACAACTAGTGAGTATCTTAGGCCAGATTTGAGTTTAGGAACAACAGTCTTCGTAATTCCAAGCCCAGTGTTCTATCTACTGCACCAACTAGCTACCCCTCTCTTTGCAGCCTCTAGGACTATAAACTTATAGTAAATCAGTTAGGAAATTTTGCTCTGTCCCATGTAATTCTTTCCATGTTGCCACAGAAGGGGTTATCCAGGAAGTGGGCATATTCTGCTACTCAACATAAGGACTCTAGATGTGAAAAGCACATTTCTTAAGAGCATTTTGCACCTGATTTCTTTGGTCCATCAGTTCTCAAACTTTTTTGTCTTGATACTGTTAAAAGTTATCAAGGACCCCACCCCCACAAAGAGCTTTTGCTTTTGTTTTTGTGCTTTATAACTAGCCATGTGTACTGCATTAGGAATTAAAATGTCTTAATGTTATTATGAAAATAATTTTGACCTGAAGAATCCCTGAAAGGGTCTTAAGGACCTACCATAGTCCCAAATTGTACTTTGAGAACCACTAATATTAGGTCATTTGTATCTTTGGGAGTTCTGTGGGGGTGAGGGTGGTGATTGTTCAATTCAACTGTTATTTTTAATTATTTTCCCTTTAATAAAAGCTGAAGGTCTGAGGCTAAGTGCCTTTTAATTTTGATCAACTATGTTTAAATCATAAGTGAAACATTGATTTAAATAAAATGTAAAAAAAGAATGTGATGGTCTTCCCTTCTGACTCCTATACCCACTCTAATGGAGATTGACACCATAAATAGGCTCTAATCAGAAGCTATTGGGAAGTATAACAGCAAAGACAATGTAGGTTTGGAGACCTCATGCATATGCTACCCCTGGAATAAGGTGGGGCTATCCATTTCTTTCCCTTGCCCCAGTAGTTGTAACCACTAAGCTACTTTATGTTGCCAAAGGCACTTTGGGATGATTTTAATTGGCACATCATAAAAGGATGCAAAAACCAGAATGTTCAGACATGAGGGTGTGAACAGATGAGCATTAGAGACTGCTTCCAGCAGCCACCTGCATCGAGGCCCTTTAAAGAGCCCCTGCTCCAGCTAATTATTACATGTGATGCAGCTGAAGGAGTTCTGGAAAGGGACACCAACATTTAAAGGAACAAGGACCATAACAAAACAACTCAATAGCTTTTTTTTCTTGAGTAAACCTGAACACTAATTTTAAATATATCTCTGTTTTCCCCTCCTTCCCCAATTTCTCTCAATTTCTCTTCTTTCTTGACCAATTTCAACTTAGGTCCTGGGGTTTCAAAGGCAACCTACACATGGAAGATCATATACATGTTAAGCTATACCATCTTTTTTTTAAGGGACAAATATATTCTCTTACATTAGAAAATTTCATCTTGAAAGCTATATTTTAAGTCCAGGTATTATTTTTCTTTGAAATATCTCTCATTTTGCTCTGGGTGTCAAGAGAAAGGACAAATTTAAAAAAATCAAATTGATCAGCATAGAAAGGGGTGGGGTGGAGGAAATGATTTCAGTGACTCCATTACTAAGTGATTTCACTGGTAAAGGGCACTAACTGAGAAAGGGAGATTCTATCAAGGGAACCTAGCTTTTAGTCACTGTTGAGGCAGTGCCTCAGTAAAACTGAGACCTGTTAAAGACCTCAGTTTAAAAGGTTAAGGTTTCCCACTGCACCTGGGGTCCTCTTCAGTTGTCCTGAGCTATGTCTCGCCACTGGACACAGATGGCTCCAGAGGAGAGAGTGAGGCTGGTGACTTTGCACAGTCCTTCCTCACTTAAATACTATTCATTTGCAAGCTATGGTATTGCCTTCTTGATGTCATGGTCCTCTTTGAGAAGGAAAGACAAACAACAACAGTCATCGAGGTAGATCACTCTTTTCTCTGAAGCTTAGAGCACCTGGAGTACGAAGAGTTTAAATTTCTTGCTACAGGTCAAACGGCCAGGGTATGTGAGAGGCTATACCTGAATTTAGTCTCGCTGATAACAAAGGTAGTCTTTTCACCCTTAGTGAAGGCTGCTTTTTGATCACAGAAAAAGCATTAACAACAACAACAAAAAGGACAATTCCAGTCATCCTGCCTAATTAAAGGTTTCCAACAAATATAGACCACAGCAGTTACTGAAGAACAGCACATATTCATACCTTTTCAGACTCTTGGTCATAAATACAATGAAGTGAAATGACTACAGTGCTGGGATTGGAGTAAGGAAGACCTGAACTTAAAATCTGCTTCAGACCCTTATTGGCTGTGTCAGCCTGGGCAAGTCACAGTTCAAAGTCCACGGAAATTACTCAGGACTATCTGTTCAGTCATAGGAGGTTAAGATTTTGCTTTGGTGAAGGTACTTTCCACAATGGGAGTTTACTACCTGCCCAAATCACAGCTCTTTCTTGAATTCATGTCTATCTTATGCAACATCATATCTCTATGCCAGGCATATCTATACACTTTGGAGGAAAAAGCAATCTGGTTTTGACAATATGAATTCCAAAATGGAGTAAATTTGTGTAATGTCCTTAAAATGTCTATTGAAATTGAAATTTCATGGATTCAGGGTGAGGGCAGTGGGGGTATAATTGTTAGCAGGGTATCTGAATGTACTATATTTATCCTGTGTGCCTTGGAGTTGCAAGAGAAGCCATTCTAAAAGGAACTGGCCAATTGATTGGGACAATTTTCTTCTAGCCTGTCCTAGAGGAAGATCTGCTGTACATTAGGAAGAAAAGAGTAGATGAACACTGAAAGTATTTGATTCAAGAAAACAATGCATGGGCCTGTGTAGTCTCCAATTAAGCTCTACCTTTTCGTAATAAAATATTAAACAGGTATAGAAAAGGGGAAATAGAATCATGGATTCAAAGCTGAATGGGAGCTTTTGGGTTTTCTAGTTCTGTTAGCAGACACATAGTAAATGCTTACTCCAGCAGCAATTTGAACTTACCCGGGGTGTTTTAGCTAAGGATAGCTCAGATAGCTCACAAACCACATTTTAGCCAGCACATTCAACTTCTTCCCCCATGAACCTTTCACTATGGTGACTCATTTGCATTCTAACACTCTTCTGATAGATAAGTTAGGAAGCAGTGATGTGGGAGAAGGTAAAGGAGGAGAGGGGATGGGAATAAGAGTTTATAGAGCACCTACCGGTACTATGTCTACATGCCACTTGCTACTAAAGAATAATCTCAATGAACTATTTGTCATGGCGGGATAATGAATCTCATCACTTGAGCTCTTGTCTCCTATGTGTACTGTCCAAAGTTGACTGTGCATTTATAAATCTTGCATGCATACCACCAATTGAGATCTGGAAGAGACCTTAAAAAAACATTTTGTTCAATTCCTTTATTTTACAGATGAGGAAACTGAGACCCAGAGGAGTAAATTGAATTGTCCAATATAGCAAAAGGAATAAATGACAGACCTGTGATTTGAACTCAGCTTCTCTGGGTTTCAAAGCATGTGTACATTGTCCTGTCCCATACACTAAGTTTCATCTTTTTATAAGAATTGACAAAATATTTAGCAGTGATCTTAAGGGAACAATTGCTGGATATAAAGAGGGTCCTGTTGTCTCATGACAACATGAATCCCATCAGTTAACAGCCAAATGGGCAAAGGGATAACAACCGTCCAGTAGGGTCCTTGAAGAGTGAGGAATAGTGTGGTAAGATGAGAATAAAAATGCAATGGGTTTGGAAGCAATTTGAATCCTTACTACCTGTGTGACCCTGGGCAAGTCACTTTGACTTGTCACCTCAGGCTTGTTTCCTCTCTGTAAAGTGGGGTAATAGGGCTAGACTTCAAGGGTCTTTCCTAGTTCTATAATTATGATCCTATAGTAACTATCCTGATAATGTATGTATATATATATACATATATATATATAATATATAATATAATCCTATAAATAATCCTATAGTGAGTAGGCCAAGGGGAGGATTCCATAGTCCAGAGGCCATTCTATTCACAACAAGGCAATGTATCAGTGGCAGGGATGTATTAAGTATGATTTACCTACATCAAAAATAAAGATTGACCGTAGTGATGAGAACAATAATAACCCTGCGTTTTTCTCGTGATTATCCTGCAGATCTACACTATACATGCCCCTTCTTGACTGAAGAGGTTGTTTCTTTTACATACTCTGCTATCAGAGAACATTCTGTTCTTTTGCTAATGCTAGTGTTTTACCTCAGGAATAACCTCGACAGAACCAATGGATCTATTACTCACTGGGTATTACCAAAATAGCACCTACACAATCTCTTCCCTAGAGAGAGAGTGTGTATGAAATAACTAACAGCTGCAACAATGCCATATGAATCAATCAAAAACATTGTACTCTAGTGATTAACCCTTCTGCCTACATCACTAATAAATGAGATTGAAGTTGGATTAAAGGTTTGCCAAGTAACCAAGTCTTGTGACCTTAATTAATGCCTTTGCTAATCTTATATGACCTGTTTCAATGACTGCATTTCCAGAATAAAGCATAATTGAGATTATTACTATAATAAGCAGTTTAATCTATAGTTTAGGTCTGTGAAGTTTGTTTTTTTTTAATTGAATGAGGCCTGGTGTAGCCAAATTTACCTCATGTATTTTTCACCAGTTTCAGCAAATGCACACACAATCAATGGGATTATATATACAATATGACCAACCAAAATCAAATATAATTCCCTGTGGAAAACTCACCAGAAATGTTGCAAAATGGTTTATTAAGGTATTTAATTTTCTTCTTTTGATTCCATGGAAAAAAAGATAAATGCCCAAGGTCAATGGAATGACATAAATATGGGATATATGAAAAACACAATTTCTAAAAGGCTTATTATGACAATAAATCCAACAAGTAATTAATAGGTGCCTATTACATATGAGAGGATGTAGCAGTAAGCACCCCAGCATCCCCAGAGTGGCTGCCAACACAGGTTCTTAGATCTGCTTTTCTAAAGGAAAGCAACTCAAAATGGGTTAACAATCTTGCTTTAATCAATCAAACATATCATTTACCTAGTTCAAGGGGAAAAGGCAAGCACCCTGAACTTCAGAGTATACAAACAGGTTACAAGCAAAAGTTAAAGAAAACATAAACATTTCAAGCAGACAGGCCTCCAACTGTCTAACCATTACATACATCCATACCTAGTCACAGTTATCAGAGAGGGAAGCATCAACATCTGGGTTTTCAAAGCTGGGGGGCTCTCAATGGCTGACCAGAGTCTCATCTGGTCAAATCACACAACACTTTTCAAAGTGAGCCACCCAAAAAAGCCTCCCATCAGGGTTTATATAGCCTTCTCCTGGCTCAGAGAATGTAACAACCTTCTTGACCCACTGCCCAATCACAAAGTATCTCCTGAAAACCAAGCCTCCTGCCACAGGCTCCAGGTGCTCTTAAGCCTATCAAAGGGACTAAGGGCAGGGAAGATCTTAAATTTGCATTTTCATTACAAAGGATGGGATAGATAGAAAGTTAGACCCAGAGTCAGAGAGACCTGGGTTCAAGTCCTATCTCTGAAGCATATTAGCTGTAGGAACCTCTCTAAAGTTTCAGAGTGAGTATAACTTGCATTAATGGAGGGAATTGATTCATTAAGGAGTTCCCTATATTAATGAAATTATAGCTCTAATCCCTCTCCTCTATCCTTATGAGTAAAGCATATGATACATAGCAAGGATTAAAATAAAATAAAATAGATAGTTTCCATATTCATTCCCTATCCCTACTTTTCCAGATTCTTTTTGCATATCATCATCTTTCCCTATTGGAATAGAAGCTCCTTGAATGCAGACAGTCTTTTTTTGCTTGTATTTGTAGATTAAGGCAAACAGAAGAGACCCAGTTATTAGTAAATATCTGAGGCCAGATTTAAACTTAGGTTTTCCTGACTCCAAGTCCACCATCTAGCTGCCTCCAAGTACATAGTAGAAACTTAATAAATGATGACTGAACTTGCTGCATAAATACTACATTTCCTGCTCTCAATCTGTGTGATTTCTTGATCCTCTGCACACTCTCTGTGGCCTAGAATACCTTGAGAAAGAGCAAGACATTAGAGTCTTACTTGAATGCATACTATTTTTAAATGACTCTCTAGCCGATGCTAAAAATGAGTTGCATATACAGAATAGCTCCTACTTCCTAAGCCTCATTTGGGTAAAGGAAGAGCTGGGAGCTAAGAGAACACAAAAAGAAATTATTATTATCCGTTCAGTTTCTGAATGCAGGAACAGTAGTTAAGAGTTACTCTTTAGGACACTTCTATTGCTTCAGTTCATTAGAAAAATCTCTCTCTCTCTCTCTCTCTCTCTCTCTCTCTCTCTCTCTCTCTGT
>NW_027185903.1:31526003-31528532 GCF_028583685.1 Petaurus breviceps papuanus
TTTTCACTTTAAAGCTATTTACTAATGAAAACACCTATGTACTACCATGACAGTACCATGGCAGTGGACATAGATAAATAGTAGTAATAAGATATGTTCTCAAGATAGTAATATCATTTCCAGGAATTCTGGCTCCTGAAGCCAACAACAGTGAGAAACAGACTAGTATTGCCCCTATGGACACATAATGCAGATATGTAGATCTATATGTATATATATCATGTATATATAATATATTTATACTCATGTGTATAAGTATGTATGTAGGTAAGTAGTCTCCTATTTATTCCTACCTAAAATATATATGTATGTAAATTTTAAGTTTAAATAAAAACCTAAATTTTCATGTATTTCCTCATGTATTGTTACCTCAAAATATACATATATGTATATGAATATATTTATATGTGTATTCGTGTATATACCACATACATATACACACACACATATCTATCTATCTATATGATAGAAATAAGTAGAGGAACACATAAACATAAATGTTGAGTCTTTTAGGAGAAAACTCATGGAAATGGTTATTTACTTAACAAAATTATTGTTTACTTTACAAAAAAGCTTACCATAAGAATCTCTTAATTGGAGAGCTCTGTGGTATTTAAGATATGATTCAAATTACTAAAAATAAAATTCAATAATTTCAGCTTAGAATTGGGTGTCATTGTCTTCAAAAATGCATAAAGAACTTGAATGGTCTGTAAGAAATAGAAATATGGGGTGGTTAGGTGGTGCAGTGAATAGAGCACTGGCCCTGGAGTCAGGAGGACCTCAGTTTAAATCCAGCCTCAGACACTTAACACACAAAAAACTAGCTGTGTGACCTTGGGCAAGCCACTTAATCCCAACTGCCCTCCAAAAATCAAAAAAATAAAAAATAAATAAAAGTATGGGGTAGAGCCAAGAGTAAGAGTAGAGACTTGCTTCAGATCTCTCCCAAACCCCTCCAAATACCTGTATAAAATGATTAAACAAATTCTAGAGCTACAGAACCCACGAAATGACAGAGTGAAGACAAATCTCCAGCCAAATACAACCTGAAAGGTCAATAGGAAGGGTATACTGCAGTGGGATGTAAGTGGATAACAGTCCAACCACATGGGCACAGATGGGGTTGGAGCAGGCCTCAGGGAACTGAATCACTGGCAGCTGTGTTGCCAGGCTTCTCAACCTACAAACACCAAAGACAGCATAGAAGGTTGGTGGGAAAACTCTGTGAGATCTGGGCAAAAGAGAAACTCAGTCTGGCTGGGGTCTGGCTCCAACCCTGGGGTGGTGGAGGTGGCAGTGGTGGAAGCAGCAGCTCTGGGCCCACAGATGGCAGAGGATTGAGCAGCTGATAAAAAACCCCTGAAGCCTGGAATAGTACACCCTGCCCTACCCCTACCCCTACTGGAAGTAGAGTCTTACCTTGACAAAGAGTTAGAAAGTCAAATATTTGGCTGGAAATATGAATGAACAGCATAAAAAAACCTCAGACTATAGAGTCTTACTTTGGTGACAAAGAAGATCAAAACATATAAACAGAAGAAGACAACAAAGTCAAAGCTCCTGCATCAACAGCCTCCAAGAAAAAAATATGAATTGGTCACAGGCCATGGAAGAGCTCAAAAAAGACAATATTAAATATCTCATTGGAAAAACCACCTACCTGGAAAATAGATCCAAGAGAGATAATTTAAAATTATTGGACTACCTTAAAGTCATGAACAACAACAACAAATATCATTTTTCAAAAAATTATCTTGGAAAACTGCCCTGACATCCTAGAACTCGAGGGTAAAATAGAAATTAAAAGAATCCACCAAATGCCTCTTGAAAGAGATCCTAAAGGGGCAGCCAGGTAGCACAGAGAGTAAGAGCACTGGTTCCAGTGTCGGGATGACTTGGGGATCAAATTTGGGCTCATATACTTAGCGCCACACCCAGAAATAACTGGCCATGTAACCTTGAGCAAGTTACATAACCCCAATTGCTTTAAAAAAAAGAAAGAGATCCCAAAAAAGAAAACTTCTAGGAATATTGTAGCCAAATTCCAGAGTTCCCAAGTCAAGGAGAAAATCTTGCAAGCATCCAGAAAGAAACAATTTGAATATTGTGGAAATACAATCAGGACAACACAAGATCTAGCAGCTTCTACATTAAGGGATTGAAAGACTTGGAATATGATATTCTGGAGGTCAGAGAAGCTAAAATTAAAATCAAGAATAACCTACCCAGCAAAACTAGGTATAATGCTTCAGGGAAAAAAAATTATATTCAATGAAATAGAGGACTTTCAAGCATTCTTGGTGAAAAGATCAGAGCTAAACAAAAAAATTGACTTTCAAATACAAGAAGCAAGAATAGCATGAAAATATAAACCAGAAAGAGAAATCATAAGGGATTTATTAAAGTTGAATTCCAACATGGAATGATGATATTTGTAACTCATGAGACCTTTCTCAGTATTAGGGTAGGTGGAGGAAATGATAGATAGATAGATAGATAGATAGATAGATAGATAGATAGATAGAT
>NW_027185903.1:31528542-31545468 GCF_028583685.1 Petaurus breviceps papuanus
GATAGATAGATAGATAGATAGATAGATAGATAGATAGATAGATAGATAGATAGATAGATAGATAGACAGACAGACAGATAGATGGGTCAGGTTGAGTTGAATATGAAGGGATGATATTCAAAAAATAAAATTAAGAGGTGAGAGAGGAATATATTGGGAGAAAAGAAGAGATAGAATGGGGTAAATTATCTCACATAAAAGAGGCAAGAAAAAGGTTTCTCAATGGAGGGGAAGAGGGAGAAGGTGAGAGGAAATGAGTGAAACTTAACTCTCATCAGAGTTGGCTTAAGGAGGGAATAATATACATTTTCAATTCGGTATCTTACCCTACAGGAAAGTAATGGGGAAGGGGATGGGGAGGGGGAAGATTGAAGGGAGGGAAGATTGGGGGAGGGGTAATCAGAAGCAAACACTTTTGAAAAGGGATAGAGTCAAAGGAAAAAATAGAATAAGTGGGGGACAGGATAAGATGGAGGGAAATATAGTTAGTCTTTTACAACATGACTGTTATGGAAGCGTTTTGCATAACTACACATGTATAACCTATGTTGGATTTCTTTCCTTTTCAATGAGGGTGGTAGGGAGGAAAGAAGGGAGAGGCTTTCAAACTCAAAATGTTAAAAAGAAATGTTAAAAAAAATTACATGCAACTGGGAAATAAGATATATAGACAATGGGGTTAGAAATCTCTCTTGCCTTACAAGAAAGTAAGAAGGAAGGGAATGGGGGCAGGGAGAGTGATAGAAGGGAGAGCAGACTGGGGGAAAGGGTAATCAGAATGCATGCCATCTTGGGGTGGGGATAGGAAAGAGATGGAGAGAAAATATGGAACTCAAAAATCATGTGGAAATGAATGTTGAAAACTAAAAGTAAATTAATTTTAAAAAAGAAATTCCATAATAGGAAAGAAAAAAAGAAATAGAAGTATGGATGAGAGATCCATAATGAACATAGGTTGGAATAAAAACTTCATTCTTGTTCAAGTTCCAGCTCTAATTTCCTATGAGATCTTGTTTAATTATTGCACTTTATATCTTATACATTGCCTATATCTTCCTTATGGGGCAGTTAAATGGTCCATTTCCTGTAGAGTGGTTTGAGACATCATAACAAAAAGATTATTCCTTACTTCCACTGGCAATACAAGCACAAGGCTAAGCTAATTTTCTTTTCCCCAAGGTAACTAGATTGGGAGATCACAGTAATGTTGTAGGAAAACTTTCATTTAAGCAAAGCATTTGACTGTCTCCAATGCTGTTCACGTGAATTAAACAGAAAGGTGCCTTAGAGAATAGTACAGGGAGAGAGAGTCAAGACTATTTGAGTTCTAGAACTTCAAGATAAGTCCTGAATGGCTTGAATGTCCTCTTGATAGGTCTCCAAGATAAGTTCCCCTTGGGGTATGTCCTTGGTCCTGTGTTGCTTTTTCAGAGAACAGGTTTAAAATATAGATTCTATGTTTATCAAATTCATAGAAAACAGCAATTTTAAAAACCGGGAAGAAATACTACATTTGATGACAGTCAGAATCTGAAAAAAAAAAGAATATTGATGGGCTAGAACAAAGGGCTGAATCTATTTAGGTGAAATCTAAGACAGGTAAAAGCAGAATTCTACAATGGTAGTTTCTATATAATAAGTATACAGCTTTCTAGGGTGGCTGCTTTAAAGGGGATTGCTTCCTCTAGTCTGTAAGTTTTAATGTCTTTGTTTAAATTATCCTGGGATTTCCAGGTCATATGAGTAATAAGATGGCAGAGTAGAGTTTTCTCCAGTTCCCTCAACTTCTCAAACCTCCTCAAAACAGGAATTTTTATCTACCAAAGATAAAGCAACTTTGACAGTTTCTGTGGTCTAGGACACCAAAAATCCAAGGAGGTTAAAACAAAATAAAACAAAACAAAGAACCAAAACTCACAGACTGACACTTACTGAGCCTGGGCTCACTTCGCACCCTTCTCCCACCTCCCAGGCTACCAGCAACAAGGCTGTACTGGCAGAACCAAGGACAACACAGGCATACATGAAAACCCATTCCTACATCCCAGGGCCTCAACAACCAGCTTAGCCAAAGCCCTACAGGAGCAAAAGCCTAACAGGGGCTGCATGCTGGAAGCAACAGTTGTGCAAAGCTCAACACTGAATCTCAAACAACTTAAACAACAGAAATGCAAGAGAAGTGAATAAATACTCACAGAAAAAGCAAGAGTGACAACAGAAAGACCAGTTAAGAAACTTCTTTCTAAATGTACACAAGCAGACAAGGGGTGAAGGTAGAAATCTAGGAGAGGCAATTGTGAAGAGGTGGACAGGACCATTATGGATGGTACCTAACAACACCCTGTCTACCTTACGTCATGAGAGGGTACATGGAAAGGGAGGAGAGGAGCAGAGGGATAGACATAAATGGATGATGTGCCAGCATCAAATCAAGGGCTAATAATGAAGGGAAGATGATCTCTGTGGTGTCTGAAAGAAAAGAGCCTACAGGGGAGGGGCAGAGGAGGGGGAAAAATTGAAAAGGGGAGTAAAGGAAACAGGCTTTGCTTGAGGAGTGGGAGAGGGTTCCACTGATGAATACTAGTATGGGTGAAGGAAAATGAGGACTTTACACTTGATAAGGTGGTGGTGGAGGGGTTCAGTGCCTAAAAAGTCTATTTGTCCTGGGAGGGAGTTGAAGTTAGGACACCAGGGGCAATTGACACCAGGAGGATTAAAAGAACATGGATGCAGGAAGGGGATTTCCAGGAAAATCTAGGAAAAAAAGGTCAACAAAAGAATGTACGGATCACTGGGGGAGCAGGGAGAGGGAGTTAGGTGCCCCACCATCGGGCAGTGTACTCTCTAAGAGTAACTGTCATTGTTTGCAGAATAAGGAAAAATGGAAAATGGGAATCAATGAGATGAACCCTAAAAGGCAGTGGCAGAACGCCTAGAGGGCAGAGCTTAAAATAGACACCTTGGAAACTTTGAATGTATGAAACACACAGAGAAAAGAGAGAGAGACCAAATGATTATAGGAATCATAAATCAGAGAATGGGAGTCTAGAGTAAAAAGAAAAGACAAAATGAATAATGAAATGGGTCAAAGAAATCCTTCTTCAAAAGGAAAACAAAAATGAAATTAAAAAAAATGAATGAACAGGAATAGCTAAAGGGGAAGAGAAAAGGGGAAATCTAACTGACTGAGATTAACAAAGAGGAGGTAGAAATACATAACCAGACAAAAGCAGGAGAGAGGAGAACTCATCTTCCTGACTTCAAAGCTGGCCTCAGACACTTACTCGGTGTGGGACTCTTGGGAAAGTCATTTAGCCCAGTTTGCCTCAGTTTCCTCAAAATGAGCTGGAGAAGGAAATGGCAAACCACTACAGTCCCTTTACCAAGAAAACTCCAAATGGGGTCATGAAGTGTTGGACACAACTGAAAAACAATTAAGCAAATATCTTGTACATACCTATTTATTTGCATGTTATTTCCTCATTAGAATATAAGCTCTTTACAAGCAGGGACTGTTTTTGCCTTTCTTTGTATCTCCAGTATTTAGCAAATTGCCTGACATATTTAGCTTAATAAATGTTCCTTCAATGACTGGCTGACTCACTGGGGAAAGTCTAGGCTCACTGAAAACATTCAGATTTACTCTCTCCTTCCTGTTCAGTTCTGTGCCCGGATGATTGTCCACTGACATTATCTAAGCAAGATGATGGACTACCTTCAGAGGACTGCCACTCATTATATTTGCATGTTATAGTTTTGGCACTGTGCATTCTTCATCCATTCTGTTTTTACTATGTGTATACTTGGGTTGATCTCTTGAGTGGTCACAGATCTTACTGAAGAACAGTAATAATATTATAGGGCTTGATGTATGAGCACTATATTGCATAAAACAGGAACATCTGGAGAATCTCACCATCTACAAGGATCCTTTTTTCCATTTTGACCATGTACAAGATTCTCTATCTCTCTCTTTTCTCTGCCTCTTTCTCTTTCTCTGTCTCTGTCTTTGTCTGTCTGTCTGTCTCTCTCATGACAAATATCCATGACATCTTTTAGTTGGTACTGATAACCAGAGACTCATTTTAGAAAGTTATGAAATTATTTCCATGGTTGCAACTCAAGGAGTCTCATATATTAACTTGGAATATTGTAATCATATAATGCATGCAGGGGAGACCCCTTATTTAAATAAAGCCCTCAAGTCTGCCTTTTGTTCTGCCAAGTTGCATATTATTTTATAATCAACAAAAAATAAAGGATTTTGTATTCTCCGTAACATTCAATTAACAGAATGTTTGTGAAGCTTTAGTCTGCTGTGGAGAGTTATTTGTAGAAGTTTGTCTGTTAACTTTGTGATATTTTCATTAATGGTACCCTTGAAATATCTAAAGAATTTTTCATGAAGATTTTAAATAGATAAAGTAAGCACATGGGTTAGTAGTGCTAATGTCTTCTTGATTGTTTTTTTGTGTATAGTCTCTGGGTTATTTATTTTTTCAATTCCCTTAGGAACTACCTTTCTCTGAGACATCTTAAAAACTGAAACAAAGAAGTGCATGATTTATAAGAAATGTCACATGATTTAAGCAGAGGTGGAGAACCTGCAGTCCCAAGGCCACATGTGGCCCTCTAGGTCCTCAATTGTGGCCTTTTGACTGAATCCAAACTTCACAGAACAAATCCTGAACTTTGTTCTATGAGGCTTGGATTCAGTCAAAGGGCCACACTTGAGGGCCTAGAGAGCCATATATGACCTCAAGGGCTCAGATTCCCCACCTCTGCATTACACCATACTGCTAGTCTCTTGAAAGACAAAGCATTTTAAAATACAGTTGATATTTTGAATTAGACTACATAGTATTTTAAAAATCAAATGTTATACCATCTCTTTGCTTAAAAAAATCCCCCAGTTGTCTAGTTCTCTTTGGTATCATACCAATCTTATCCTTTGACAGTCTCAGGAATGACTTGAGTTGTTGCAGTTGCATGTTATCATGGCATGTTCCATCTTGAAAACAAATAAGTTGTTACTGGTAAAAATAGATATAGAGATGAGTGATGGATAAATCTCATTAAGTTTGGAATCTGAGTTGAGTTGGCTTCACATGAGGTTGCTAAAAGTTCAGTGACTTGTTGACATGCATGAATATTTGAGGATTAAATATTTCATTAAAAAAGGAAAAAATTAGGAAAACCCTTCAATCATTTCATATATGTATATTATGTAATTTCCCTACATATAAACTATATGTGGCAGTATACTGTATATATGTATACAAATACATATACATATAAAATAATATAATTTTTTATTCCTTCTTCAAAACCTTAAATTAAATCACAGCTTGTGATATAAAATGTTCTTGGCAGTGTCTCTGCTTTGCCTCAATTACCAGCCATCTCTAAATGGTCTTGTTAAATGGGTACCTTAATTTCCAAAGCATTCTTTTCTATTTTATGGGCACTGATGTCCTCGATGCAATTTTCTTACACTTAATCTTTTTTTAGGATATCAGTCTTTACCCCCCGTTCTGTTGCCATCACAGTACTTTGTATCACGCATCTTACTCTTTAGTCCGTTTCCCTCTTCCATGGAGCACTCCCTGCTTTCTAAACAGACTATGCGAAGCCTTTCCAATCAGTCTGCATGTGTAGATGGACTATCAAGTTCAGCCCTTCTTCCTTATCCTTCTGGCCCTCCTCACTGCCTAGTCACAAACTTGTATATCCTTGTTGATTGATTCTAAGAAAACTTTTACTGGGGGGCGGAGTCAAGATGGAGGAGTAGAAACAGGACCTCTGCGGCTCTGGCTCTCACCACCTCAAATTCATATAAAAGGGGACTCTGAACAAACTTTGGAGCTACAGAACCCACAAAATGACACAGAGAAGCTAACCTCCTGCTGAGCTCAGCCAGCTCAGTGCTCTGGGAGCCGAGCCGAGCCCAGCTCCACACCGAGGTTTTAACCCCAAGGAAGGCCTGACCAGCCACAGGCTGGAGGGACTCCAGATCACCAGTAGCTGTGGAGGTCCAGAATTATCAATATATAGATGCGAAAGACAAAGTGAGAGGTCAGTGCAGTGTGGACTTTGGGACCCAGTAGTTGGGAGTGCATTGGCTTTTGCCCCCAGGGCGAGAAGCCACTAATTGCTGAGGCACAGCTGCTGCCATGTGGCAGCTTCAGCTCCTGGCCTGCAGACTGTAGGGGGACAAAGTGACCAGTCTGAGGGGTAATTGCTCTTGCTTTAACCTGATTGTATCTGGACTGCAGTCTAGGGTGGAGGTCTTGGGGTATGCAACCAGCTTGCCAGAGCATGTGGAGGTTTCAGAGAGGGCACCCAACTAATACCACCAGCAGCTGACAAAACCCCAGCGTTTGGGACAAAAGCTCCCCTGTCTGGTAGCAGAGTCCTACTGTGGCAAAAAGCCTAAAAGCCAAGTAATTGAGTGTCAACATGAGCAGGCAAATGAAGCAAATCAAACAGAAGAATCCAATATTAGACTCCTATTTTGGGTACAAAAAGGATCAAAGCATGGAACAGGAGGAAGACAGTGAAGTCAGAACTCCTGCACCAAAAGCTTCAAAGGAAAATATGAGCTGGTTACAGTCCATAGAAGACCTTAAGAAGCAGATAAGAGAAGTGGAGGAAAAATTGGGAAGAGAAATGAGAATGATGCAAGAAAATTACAAAATGAGAATCAACAACCTGACTGAAGAAAACAATACCTTAAAAAACAGACTAACTCAAATGGCAAAAGAGGCTCAAAAAGGCAATGAGGAGAAGAATGCCTTAAAAAGCCAAATTTGCCAGATGGAGGAAGAATCCCAAAAGCTCACTGAGGAGAATCATTCCTTCAGAATTAGATTGGAGAAAATGGAAGCTAATGATTTATGAGAAATCAAGATGCTCTTAAACAGATCCAAACAAATGAAAGAATAGAAGGCAATGTGAAATATCTCATGGGAAAAACCACTCACATAGAAAATAGATCCCGGAGAGATAATTTTAAAATTATTGGACTACCTGAAAGACATTATCAAAGAAAGAACCTAGAAATCATCCTCCAAGAAATTCTCAAGGAAAACTGACTTGTTGTTTTAGAACCAGAGAGCAAAATAGAGGTTGAGAGAATCCACCGATAACCCCCTGAAAAAGATTCCCAAAATAAAACTACTAGGAATAATATAGCCAGGTCCTGAAATTCCCAGATCAAGGAGAGAATATTACAAGCAGCCAGGAAGAAACAATTCGAATATTATGGAAACACAACCAGGATATCTCAGGACCTGGCAGCTTCTACACTGAGGGATCAAAGGGCTTGGAATGTGATATTTCGGAGGTCAAAGGAGCTGGGATTAACACCAAGAATCACCTACCCAGCAAAACTGAGTATCATGTTCCAGGGGAAAATATGGTCATTCAGTGGAATAGAGGACTTTCAAGCACTCTTGATGAAAAAACCAGAGTCGAATAGAAAATTTGACATTCAGATACAAGAAGCAAGCGAAGCATGAGAAGCTAAACAGGGGAAAGAAATCATAAAGAACTTATCAAAGTTGAACTATTAACATTCCTACATGGAAAAAATGATAATTGTAACTGATGAAACTTTCCTCAGTATGAAAATACTCGAAAGGAATAGAAATATGTGTATGTCTATATCAGAGGATATACGGCGATATGAATACATATGTGAATGTGTGTGTATATGTATATAGGTATACATAGACAGAGGGCACAGGACCAAGTTAATAGGAAGAGACGATACTTAAAGGGTGAAATTAAGAGGTGAGAGAGGAATATAACGAGAGGAGATCGGGAGAGACAGAATGGGGTAAACTGTCTCATATAGAAGAGGCAAGGGAAAATGGTTACAATGGAGGGGAAGAATAGGAAGGCAAAAGGGAATGGGTCAACCTTATTCTCACTGAATTTGGCTCAAGGAGGGAAAGAAATACACACTAAATAGGGCATCTCACCCTACAGGAGAGTAGGAGGGAAGGGGATGAGAGGGTTGTTGATGGAAGGGAGGGTAGGCTGGGGGGGGGGGAGAGAAGTTGGAAGCACCCACTTTTGAAAAGGGACGGGATCAAAGTAGAGAATAGAACAAGTGGGAGGTGGGATAGGAGAGAGGGAAATATAGTCAATCTTTTACAATATATATACTATTTTTATGTTTTGCATTAGCTACACATGTACAACTTATATTGAACTGCTTATCTTCCCAGTAAGGTGGGTGACAAGGAAGGAAGGGAATGAATCTGGAATTCAAAGTTTTAAAATCAAATGTTTATATATATATATATATATATATATATATATATATACTATTATTAACACTATTTTACATGTAATTGGGAAATAAGATATACAGGCACTGGGGCATAGAAATACCCCATGCCCTACTGGAAAAGTCGAAGGGGGTATGGGAGAAGATATGGGAGAGAGCAGATTGGAGGAGGGGGTATCCTGTGGGACTTCTATTTTGGGATGGTGGGTAGGGGAAAATGGGGAAAAAATTTGTAATTCAAAACCTGGCAGAAATGAATGATGTAAATCAGAAGTTAATTAAGCATTTGAAAAATGAAAAAAAGAAAACTTTTTCGCTAATCATCATTCAAATAATCAGTAATCATTTATAAAGTGTCTACCAATTTGGGGGCACTATTCCAACTGCTGGGGATATAAAGACAAAAACGAAGCATTACTTGATCTCAAAGGGCTTTTTTTCTGTCTCATAATAATCTTGTTAGCCATTCAGTCAATAAACATTTATTAATGTGCCTGGCATTGTGCTATTCATGGTGTATACAAATATAAGAAGAAAGACAATGCCTGCTCTCAAGGAGCTTACATTCTAAAGGCTAAAATAAACTTGTGAAAGGAAACTTAAAAGGATGGTAGTGGTGTTAAGACAAAGGCATCGAACTGGATAGATGGGGAGGCCCAGAGTTCAGCTTAGAAATGAATGAGGTAGAAGGGCAGTGAAGTTATTATCTTCAGTGTCCCCATCCTGTTTTTTTTAAAGGAAAATAATTTCAAAACAGTTATGTGACTTGCTCCAGCTCCAATAGTTAGTTAATGGCCTAGTTGGGATTTAAACATGTTTCCTAACTCATAGAACAATGACTGTCCCAAGCAACCTCCTCTCAGAACAGCTGTTCAGAAAGCCAAAGTGGCAGGAGTCCATCCAAGTCTTCTCTACCCATGTTAAGTCTTAGCCACATTCTGAAAAAAGTGAAAAATGTCTTCACCTCCTTCCCATTCACAACCCTCTCCCACCTTTGGCCAGCTTCTGCATAGGATTCCCTCTTCCAGCTGGGCCTACCTTCTTTGCTTCATCTCCCTTCTGTCACTCAAGGTTTCCTCCTTCCACCTTCCTTTAATCTACTATTTGAAATATTCATCTAGCATTTCTTCCCCTCAGGATCCCAGGTAGAAATTAGCCCACCTGGGAAACTATTCTTTCCTAAGAGGGCTTTCCTAGCAGTTCTATTTTCTATGTCAGGAATGTCCTGCACACCCCAGCTCCCACAGACACATTTCTTCCCACTGGAAAACTAACTTTCTTTAAAGTTCCAGCTCAGCTAGTTTCTCTATAAAGCATTCCCCAAATAATCCTTGTTTCTAATAGAAGGGATTCCTGCTTCCTAAACTTCTGAAGCACATTATTCATATCTATGTAATGAATTTCCACTTCTTATTTCAACACTTCAAAAGAGCTATGATTTCATAGATGTGGATGGTCTTTCACCTGTTATAGATTATAGCCTCTCTAAGCCTTAGTAAACCATCTTTAGGAGTGTGAGAGGACCATGGAGTAGGAAAAAATACTTGGGGGTAGGAGATGAAGGTGGTGAGACTTCCATAGAATGTTTAACTTCAAGGGACATCAGAGGTTACCTGCATCTTGCTCCACTTGATGCTATATTTATGTACTCTTATCTCCCTCTTTAACTCTTGACACTCAAATGTAAGATTCTTGAAAGCATGGTCTATCCTTTATTCATCTTTTTTAACCCCACCCCTCCCTCTTCACCCCTCCCCCGCCACCCCAGCACCTGACAGGAGGCACTAGATAAATGTTTGTTAAATCTAAGTAAGTTAATGGAGGATAGTGAAACACCTATGTTATATCTGTATATTTCATCAGTGACTGACCAGAGATTAACACACTTATGACTCTAAAAATGGGGGAACCAGGAAAGAAAGATCTGTGGAGTAGATAAAATATTTAGGGATAGGGGGCAGGGAATGTGGGTGTTTCATGAAATGGTGAGCTAGAAGAAACTGGAAGCTGAATTTTGTCCAGTTTGGTCCCAATCCAATGGGGAAGCTGACTGCCCTCCACAGTGGGGGTCTAATTCAGTGTATTTGGAGATACAACATTTGGAGATAACAACTCACATGCATGTAGCTCTTAAAGGTTTATAAGGAGTTTTCATGTAATCACCATCCTACTCAAGGAGAAGAAACTTAAAAGAGTAAGGAACTCTCTGATGTACACAGCCATGAATGTGCACAGTTGCCAATACAAAAGTGAAAATGAGATTTCTAATGAAATCACATGAATGCATGTGGTCCACACACAAATTTGAATTGTGTATGTGCACATGCGTGTATCTTGGATATCAAAATTTATCAGAGAAATGTGATACAAAGATTTTTTCCCCAATTAACCACTGAGATCCTCTCTTGATCTGAACTACCAAGTATTAAAATCCTACTACAGAGACAACAGCTCTAACGGGGCTGCCCACATTGTTCTAATGTCAGAAGTACTTTTGCCTAAAAGACTACTTTATAGAGAACTCACACAAGGCAAGAGCTTACACAGAGATCAGAAGAAATGATACTCTCAAGATCCCTCTTAAGAACTTTGGAACCAAATGTGAGACATGGGAGACACTGGCACAGGACCACCCAGCATGGAGTGCCCACATCAAGGAAGGTGCTGCGTTCTATGAGCAAAGCAAAATTGCAGCGGCTCAAAAGAAATATGAGATGCACAAATTTAGACATGTCCCCTCCAAATGTTTCTATGGACTGTTTGTGCCCGACCTATGGTAAAGCCTTCTGAACTTGTATTGGCCTGATCAGCCACAGTCAGACACACTGTACACCGATTCTGACAAAGTGATGTCATTTTGGTCGTCTTCGAATACCAAGGACAACACCCAGCTTCCCTTCTTATTCCAGATGCATTAATATTGTCTGTGCAGAAGCTTTTCAGTTTGAAATAATAAAAACTATCTACTTTATCTTTTGTGAAGAATCAATCTTGACTGTCTTTCTTTTTGCTAGTATTTCTATCCCTAGTGCTTAATGTCTGGCACATAGTAAACACTTAACAGAAGCTTGTTGACTAATCAACTGACGGCCGTACTTCCAGTACGGGGTTTGTTTCAGCTCTAAATCCTATAATTTCAGTTGTTACATCCTTGGCACATTAGCACCACACCTGCAATGGATAAGGGGACCAAGGTATAACTAAGTGCTGGCCTATAAACTGCAGGCATGTTCCCACTTGTGGCACACACTCAGTGCAGATATTTATTCCGACACTGAATTTAAATCACTTGTGGGGTACAATGGAATAGCTGTCTAGAAGCGTTCATCCACGTCATATCACAATGCAAACAATTAGTGTGGCAATGACAATCAAAACCCCCCGGCTCTCATCCTAGCCCCCCACTAACTTGCTATGTGACTTTAGATGGCTTCCTTCTCTCTGAGCTTCCCTGCTCTTACCTGTAAAATGAGGGGGTTGGTTCTTTCCAATGCTAACATTCTGATTCTTTCTGATGAGTGTTTCCTTGACCTTAACGGTCCACATATTACTCCTTCAAAAAGCTACAGAGCAGTAGCATCAGGGACTATTAGGAAAATCACTGAGATAGTATACTTTCTTGATTTCATCTATGTTTTGTTATATGCTTCACTGCCCCATATAAGGCCGGATTGGATGATTCTTCCTGACTCCAGGCCTGTACACTACCCACTGTGCCACCTAGCTGTCCTTACTGACTCATGCCAAGTACTTAATAAACATCTCTTTATTCATTCATTTATTAAATGTAAAATAAACAGGCAGTAGAAAAGAAGACCACACTTAGAGTCAGAGGGATTAGGTTTGGATTCTGACTCTGCTACTTGTCATCTGTATGATAAGTCACTGAATCTGTCTGAGTTTCAGTTTTCTCATCTGTCAAATGTAGGGTTTGGATTAGATGGTCCCTGTCTCTTCCATCTCTTGATCTATGATCTATGATCCAAGTCTATTGTAGAGACTTATGGCAGAAGAGGTCTCTGATTATACCCAATAAATATTTCTTGGTGAAATGAAAAGATCAGCAAAAAATAGAGGAATAATAATCCAGATTAAGGCTAATGCCTTCATTTTACAGATAATGAACCTAGGTTCAGGAATGTTAAGTAATTTCCTCAAAGTTAAGCAGGTAGTAAGGAGCAGAGGTGGCATTTGGACCCACGCTCTCTAACTCCATTTCTACTTGGCTTTGTGTTATATCACTCCACCACCATTTGGTATGAAAAAAATGTATCACCCAATGGCCTGAAAAAGGGTGATTGAACAGTTCTTGGGTGGGGAAAACCTCTCATCTAAGTTTTTAACTAAATTCAACAAATTTTTTCTAAAAGTTTTACTGATGCATTTCTTAAAAGAACTGTCACATCCTAAGAAAAGTATCCTCCCCAAAAGAAGTTATATTAAGCAAAACAAACCAACACACTATGTTGAACAATGGATGTCTTATTCTGCCTTCAGCAACTATAGTCTACCATCTGACTGCCAAGAGGAAGGAGACATGCTCCATCATCAATTCTCTGAAGTCATATTCCACAAACATTTATTGAGGACCTCCTACATGCAGAGAGTAATGTTCTAGGCACTGAGGGACAAAGAAGGATGATAAAAGACATAGTCTTTGTGGCTTCCAGTCTAGAATGGGAGAATATGATGCATACAGTGGCATATACATGAGTGAGACGTAAAGCAAAGTAGTAGTCTGCTGCCCAAAGAGGATGGTCATTACCAAAGCAAAGGCTCAGGGAAGATTTTTTTTGAGGAAATGACACAAAAAATAAATAAATGAAGCTAATTCAATGACTACAACAATGTAAATGAAAAGATGGCTTATGAAGATTGGCTGAAGAAACTAGATATGTTTAGCCTGAAGAAAGAAAAAACAAGATGGCAGAGAAGATTGTGTTTTCAAGTATCTAAAGGGTGTCACATGAAGGAAGGATTAGGTGAGTATGGTTTGGCCCCAGAGGGCAAGACCAGGAGTAATAGATGGAAGATGAACAGATGTTAGGCTTGATGTCAGGAAAAACATCCCAATAATTAGAGCTGTCCAAAAGTGAGATGAGCTGCTTAGGAGGTGCTGGGTTATTTTCCACTGGGGTCTTTAAGCAAGCAGAGTCTTAATAACAAACTTGTAGGATATGTAATAGTGGGGGTTTCTTTAAGGTCAGGGTAAGATTTGGTAGCCTCTGAAAATTAGTGATTTTGTAATGAAAGAATCTAACTTTTAGTAATTAAACAAATATTGAAGGATCTGGAGAACAAATAATGAAATGTACCTGTCTACTCATGGCAAAGATGAGAGCAACTGCTAAGACAGTATGTTATTATATATATGACCAATTGGAGTCATTCTATAGATGTTTTTGCTTAATTTTTTGTCTTTGTCACAAGGGAAATTTCAGTTAAGAGAAGGGGAAAGTTAGCTTTTGTATGTGTGACTTTTTTTCCCCCAGACCTGTCTGGAGGAAATATCAAAGGCATTAATAAAACATATTTGAATGAATGAGGCTTAGAAAGTGACTTAGTGACTTGTCAGGTCATAAGGTTAGGAAGTATCTTAGTCAGAATTTGACGCCAATTCTTCTGACCTCAAGGTTAGCATATGGCCTAAATTTAATACAACCCTTCCTCATCTCCCTGAAGATGGCCTTTCTGTTTGCCTAGTGCAGTCTTCAGTTAGGTGGGGTTCACTGGCCTAATTCACACTCATAGTTAAGGGCTTAAAATGAAGACTCTTAAATCAGTTTTCCAGCTCAATGTATATTCCCCATACCCTTCTTGTGTGTCTCCCTATCAATCCTAGACCTAAAAGGGCTTGGGTCTAAAATCCTGAGCTTGAGTCTGAAAGAAGGCTGACACCGAACGACCCTTGTCTGTGAACTGAAGCAAATCACCTCTTGAGCAATCCTTTAGAAAGAAACTTGAACTCACCCAAGTAACAGCAGAGCCAATGATAATAGAGCTGATTTGTTCAGACTTATTATTTTGTTTCAATAAAAGCCCTGTCTACGGTTTCTTCAGGAGGGGAGTGGAGCCAAGGAAAACTCAAAGCGCACGCAGAGGTTTCAGACTCATTGTTGAAACACGACGGATGCTCCAATAACAAGGAAATCGTTTTTCAAATGCCCCACTCAAGAGCCAGTGCTGCTGTTAGCCAGATTCAGGAATGTACAGGGGCATGACTGAGCCTTGCAATACCCATGGTGGGTCTCTGCTCTTCAAGCAAGTGAAAGCGCTCGTCTGTACATGCTTACTGGCATGCTGGCAGCCTGGCCAGGGACAAGATATCGATAGTTTTGTCTTCCAAGCTGAGAGAGATTGCTGGCAGCACACTGTGATCATGTCAAGCTGAGGGGAATATTTTAAAGAGAGCCCATTATTGTTTTTCTTTCTTTAAATGGTAGCCACTGAAAAGTTATGCAAACACTTCAGCTGTGGAATATATAATCTGACACTTGGCGTGGCTCCCTTGTTGATTCAAGAAGGGAAGTATGCAGTATATGCCGAATGGTTGTTTTACTGACTATTGAAAAAGATAAACCAGATACTATCATTCTCCCACCTCTTCAATTTTAAGTAGGTCACTGCCCACATTTATTTCCTAGCCACCCAACAGCATTGTAGTTTCAACTGAAGGGCAACAGGGGCTTCTTAGAATAAATGATTCATCTTATGCAGGTAGGTGTTTCAACAAGGTATTGGGTGGTTTGGGTTTGTTTCTTTTTTTGGCCACATTTAAAGCTTGAGGAATCTTGATGTTTGTGTTTTTCTCAAGGGGTTGGCCACTCTTTGCTCTGGGTCTGGCGTGGAAAGTTCTGTGTGCCCTATATGAAGTAATCATTAATAACATTTTCATTCCCCATACCTTTCATTTTTATTTTCTTAGTAAGAGACTGCCCTTCTCATTTCCTTCTGTTCTATCATTTTGAAACACCTATCTGACTACCATTTCTACAGTAAACCACCCATGAGAAATTTCCTGAGCCTTATCATGCTGCTATGATTGATGGTCTCATGAGACAACATCAAGGCTCTTAAAATAAAAACACAATATACCCAGGTGAATTGATAGGTGGCCTTGGATTCAGAAGAACTGGATTTAAAAGTCCTCCCTCTAACATAACAACTGTATGATTATGAACAAGTCGATTATAGTGTAAACTATGCTTTCAGTACTCTTGTCTCTCAACTCTCTAAGACCGTAACTTACAAATTCTGCATTGGTGGAAAGAGATTCCACACTAGGACTTGTGAGAGACAGAGACAGAGACAGAGACAGAGACAGAGACAGAGACAGAGACAGAGACAGAGAGAGAGAGAGAGAGAGAGAGAGAGAGAGAGAGAGAGAGAGAGAGAGAGAGAGAGAGAGAGAGAGAGAGGGATTGTCTCATTGGTAGATCACTCCCCAGGACAGAAATCTTTAAGAAGTTCCTCATAGGTTAATGTCTTTTCCCCCAAACATCAAACCTGAAAAGGCCTTAGTTTAAAAGGGCCAGGGTCTCCCATTGCATCCTGGGTCATCTCCAGTCATCCTGATGAATATCAGACCACTGAACCCAGATGGCTTTGGAGAAGAAAGTGAGGCTGGTGACCTTGCACAGGCCTCCCTCACTCAAATCAAAGTCAACTGCAAGTCATGTCATCATCACCCTGATGTCATGGCCGTCTTCAAGAAAGAAAGACAAACACAACAGCAGCAACCCATGAACATACTTAGAAACTATCAACTGGGACATGTGCTAGTTTCATGGTTCCAAAAAGATGAAGAAAGCACATTGCTTACTCTTCAGATGTTTATGAATAATAGAGTTTCCAAACCAGCTGGTATCAAGAAGACAATTCAGAATTCTAAAACAACTTGAGAACTTTCCAAAATGTTCTTCATATGAATCAGAACAATCACTTAAGAAGGCCTAATATGCAAAGATCCCATCCTTGCAAGAGATGGACCAATGAGGTGAAGAATTGCTCGATATAATAGCAGACAGTATAGCTGTTTATTCATTCTTCTCCTCTATTCCCAACACCAAAATTTCATTCCAAAGAGTCATGGTGTTTTGGCCCCAGGCTAGAATATTACCCTGCCTCTTTGTAACACATTTGCTTCATTCTTATGACTAAAGTAGAACACAGAAAATCACTGAATGGAAATGCAAGCCCAAAAAGCAACTTGCATCTGTTGGAGACAAACAAATTTGGTCATTTTTGCAGATTCTAATTCAGGCTTTGAGACTTAATAGCTAATTAGTAAAAAAAAAAGAAAATCTCAGTTATTTCTTCCGGAAATTGCCATGATTTATCATGGGAAAACACTAGTCTCTGGCTAAAAGAATGACATCCTGGTTGATGATCTCAAGGGTTTGGAACTCAGACAATGGACTGGAGACAGGCAATGTGGGGAGATGGAGAGAGCATGGGAATATCACCCATCCTATTGACTTTTCTGCTTTGACAGCTGCCCAGTAACTTCAGTCTCTGGAAACCTGTACCTTTCCACCTACTCTACCAATGGAGAGTCTCAAGACCACTGAGTGTTGCCATCCTTTCCAAACTTTAATGCTCATATTATGTATTCTCTTTTCCATTCAAAC
>NW_027185903.1:31545568-31563765 GCF_028583685.1 Petaurus breviceps papuanus
TTCCTTCTTTCCTTCCTTCCTTCCTTCCTTCCTTTTCTTCCTTCCTTCCTTCTCCCATTCATTTGGAGCCAGAAGTCATAAATTTGAAGACTAGCACAGCTATTTGCTACCTGCACGCATTTAGAGTAGTCACTGGGCCTCAGTTTGCTCATAAAATGATGAGGTTGGACTAAATAACTTTTTTTTTCCATTTTAAGAAAACATTTTTATTTAAAGCTTTGAGTTCCAAATTCTATCCCTCCCTCCCCCCCCGAGATGGTAAGCAATCAGATATAGATTATACGTATGCAATTGTGTACAAGAAGATTGAATAAAAGAAAAAAAAATGAGAGAAAGTGAAAAATATCATGCTTTCAGTCTGTATTCAGTTAATATCAGTTCTTTCTCTGGAGGCAGATAGTATGCTTCATTATTAATCCTTTGGAATTATCTTGGATCACTGTATTATTGAGAATAGTTGTCATTCATAATTCATCAAACAATATTGCTGTTACTGTATAAACATTCTCATTCTGTTCACTTCACTATGTATCAGTTCATGCAAGTCCAAATTTTTCTGAAATCATCCTGTTTGTCATTTCTTATAGCACAATAAAATTCCATTTCAATCATACACTACAGTTTTTTTTAGCCATTCCCCAATTGATGGGCATCCCTTTGATTTCCAATTCTTAGCCCCCACAAAAAGAACTACTATGAATATTTTGATACAAATAGGTCCTTTTCCCTTTTTTTGGATGTCTTTGGGATATAGATCTAGCAGTGGTATTGCCAGATCAAAGGGTATGCACAGTTTTATAGCCCTTTAGGCTTAGTTCTAAATTGTTTTCCAGAATGGTTTAACCAGTTCACAACTCACCAACAGTGCAATAGTGCCCCAGTCTTCCCACATCCCCTCCAACATCCAACATTTTCCTTTTTTTTGTTGTATTAGCCAACCTGAGAGGTGTGAAGTGATACCTCAGAGTTGTTTTAATTTGCATTTCTCTGATAAATAGAGTATTTTTCCATATGACTATAGATAGCATTGATTTCTTCATCTGAAAAGTTATCATTCATTTCCTTTGACCATTTATCAATTGAGGAATGATTTTTATTTTTATAAATTTGACTCATTTCTCTCCATATTTGAGAAATGAGGCCTTTATCAGAGATATTTGTTGCAAAAAAAAATTCCCCAATTTTCTGCTTTCCTTATAATTTTAGCTGAATTGGTTTTGCTTACACAAAAACTTTTAAATTTTGTCTTATCAAAATTATTTATTTTACATTTTTGTTGTCCTCTCTGCATCTTTGTTCCTAATTTTTTCCCTTACCCATAAATTTAACAGATAAACTATTCCTTGCTCTCTTAATTTGCCTCAGAGTGGGACCCTGCTGCTGAGTTGCTATGGAAGCAGTCTCTCTGCTGGTAGGCCCCAAGGGAGGGATCTTACAGTTGGCCAGCCCCAGGGTGGGGCTTCACTACTGGTCTACTATAGTGTAAAGGACTTACTAGTAGCTTGTGTTGTGGGGGGGGAGGGGGTCACTAGGATGGGGCCTTCTGGTTCTGAAGAGAATGCTCACTTGCCTAGGGGGCTGCTGGCTTATTGGAGAACTGAGCCTTGCTGGTGGATTGCCCCAGGCTTAGAGCCTTGCTGTTGAGCCTGGCTGCTGCTGCTGCTACTGCAAATGGACCTCCCTCCCCTCCTACCCCAGTGAGACAGACCTTTGCTCCTCGGCTGGTAAATTCCCTGCTTGTTGACCAATTCTGAGGCAGTTTTCTCATTGCTTGGAGGAGAATTTGGGAGGGCTTCAGAGAGTCCCTTTCTCATTCTGCCATCTTGGCACCCAAACTCTCAACTAAATGGCTTCTAAGATCTTTTCCTGCTCTGACTCTGTAATGCCATTTTATACTGAGAAAAAAAAAATTCCATTCTCCATACACTTCATACAATGGGCAAAAACTTAATATGTCCCAAAAGTCTTAGTGTAGTTTTAAGCTTTAATAGCTTAAAGCTGCACTAACACTTGTGGGACATCTTATACTCTTACAAGAGTAAAGAGAATAACAAGTTGACTGATGCCGTATCTTTTTTCTATGGATCTCACAATCTTCTGTTGAGATAATGGCTTGTATTTCTAAGGTTCTAAAGTGATATGGATCTAAGAAACCACACAGGAGAGTTTTTCAAAGGAATTTGGTCTAATTTCATTCACATGGAGAATTTGTCCAACTAGTCACCCTTTCTTATTTTTCCCAGAAAAATCATGTCCTTGACATGTCATCTAGAACTAAATTGGAGCACAGAGAGACTGAATTCTATAAATAAAGACATTTCACATAAGATGCCATCCTTGGGCATTACTGTAATTCATTTCCATAGAATAACACACGTATTACTTCATAGGTCCCTCTGCAAGTCCCTTAAATGAGTCATTTCTGAAGTTTTCCAGGGCTTTATGTGTATCCCTTATATGCTTTGAAGCTTATCTTGATGTAGACAGCTATCTATCCTCACAACAAATGTGTTTCTATAAATATTCTATACATTCTGTAAACATTTCTGTAAATAGTCTGTGTCATCTGACCATTAAGATGCCATATCAAAGCTTTGGTTCAAACTGCTAGTTAGAATAGTCAGTTTTGCCTTGATAGTTGGTCACTAAGCATTTATTAAATACTTGCTATGTGACAAACATTGTGGTAAGCACTGGGGTCCCTTCTAAGGTCAGCTAATTTGTCACCTCCTTTAAGAAAACTTTCCTTATTCTCCAATCTTTAGTAACCTCTTAAAAGTAGAATTTATTTGTTTTGCAGGCCTTTTCTTTTTACTTACCTATTGTCCCTGCTCAGTCCCCCAATGGAATATAAGCTCTTTGAGGGCACAGATTCTAAATACACACATGCATGCATATGTGTGTATGTACGTATGTATATGTTTGTATACATACACATATATCAGGTAAAAAAGGGTATCACTGACTCACTGTAGGAAGGAAGAAGAGAAAGAAAAATGAGAAAAATAGGAAGAGGAGAGGCAGGTAATATAGGCAAATGGGAATCTATGTAAATATAACATATAGGAATGTATAGCAATGGAGCTATAAGAGAATGCATCTGAATTCACCAAGTAACATTTGAGGAGAGAGAATATTTTCATTATCAGATGACTAGACTTTATGAAAGGATGTTTCCTGACAAGGTTAATATAAAGTATCCATCCCCTTGATCCCATTTAAAATACGATTTGAATTTTATTTACCCAGAGTTTTTCAGCTTTGCATCTTTTAGCTGTCTAGTCAAATTCCCTCATTTTACAATTGAGGAAAACTGAGGCCCAAGATAGGCAACTGACTTGCCCTAGGTTCCCCAGTGACCAGCTGGGGCTCACACTCTGCCCTGGCCTTTATTTGTTCAGTGCTCCTTCTCTTTCTATATAGTCTTTAATTTAAAAGTACATTGTACACAAAATTCTGTGATATGTATGTATCTATGTTGTATATGTGTCCATATGTATGCAAATGCATAGCAATCAAGAAACATTTATTAACTGCTTACCTATATACCAGACACTGTAGATTCAGTGACAAAAATGAATAGCTCCCAGTCCTCAAGGAGCTAATATACGATCAGGTGAAACAACACATGTGTGCATGCATATACACACATATATACATATGTATATATAAATACATACATGTTTATATGTGTATATGAATCCATTTACATAACTATGTGAAATATACACAAAATAAATACAAGCCAGTCAGTGGTGAGCATTTTAAGTACCTACTATGTGCTATGCACTGTACTAAGTGCTAAGCATACAAAGACATGAAAAAGAAAGACAGTATCTGCCCTCGATGCACTTACACTCTAATAAGAGGAGAAAATACATAAAAGAAACTGAAAAGGGAGATGAAGCATGATGGAGTCTGTGCAGCATCCTAAGGAGAAGTGAAGGTTGACTTAAGGTGCTCTTCTCAAACAGAGGTTCTGGGAGGAGCCATCCCATCAGAGAGAGGAGAGCCAAAGGTTAAAGGTACTCCAGATGCAAATTCCAGGATGAAGTGTTTTCTGGGGGCATCACTGAGGGCTTCAGACTGCAGGCTGGTGAGAAATGAAGAGATAACACATGGTAATTCTGGTGAGGAAGGCAGGAGTAGCTAAAGCAGTGAGGGAAGGCTTCCTTTTTTTAATGCTTTATTAACTTCTGATTTACATCATTTGTTTCCGCCAGATTTGAGTTACAAATTTTCTCCCGTTTTTCCCCTACCCACCACCCCAAAATAGCAGTCCCACAGGATATCCCCTCCTCCAATCTGCTCTCTCCCATATTTTCTCCTATACCCCTTTCTATTTTTTCAGTGGATCTCTATGCCTCAGTGCCTGTATATCTTATTTCCCAATTACATGTAAGATGGTATTAATAATAGTATATATATGTATATATATATATATACAAACACACACACACATATATATATATACATCTATACATATATATTTGAATATTTGATTTTAAAACTTTCAATTCCAGAATCATTCCCTTCCTTCCTTGTCCACCACCCTTACTGTGAAGATAAGCAGTTCAGTATAGGTTGTACATGTGTGGCTAATGCAAAACAATAACAGTAGATATATTGTAAAAGACTGATTATATTTCCCTCCCTCCTATCCCACCTCCCACTTGTTCTATTCTCTACTTTCATCCTGTCCCTTTTCAAAAGTGGGTGCTTCCAACTTCCCTGCCTCCCAGCATACCCTCCCTTCCATCATCCCCCCTCTCATCCCCTTCCCCGCCTACTCTCCTGGAGGGTGAGATACCCTATTTAGTTTGTATTTCACTGCCTCCTCAAACCAGATTCAATGGGAATAAGGTTGTCCCTTTTACTTTCCTATTCTTCCCCTCCATTGTAACCATTTTCCCTTGCCTCCTCTGCATGAGATAGTTTACCCCAATCTGTCTCTCCCCATCTCCTCTCATTATATTCCTCTCTCACCTCTTAATTTCACCTTTGAAGTATCATCCCTTCCTGTTAAATTGGTCCTGTGCCCTCTATCTATGTATATCTGTAAACATATATACACACATTCACATATGTATTCATATGCCCATATACCCTCATATATAGACATATATATATACATATATATATATATATATATATATATGTATATGTATATATATATTTCTAATCCCTTCAACTACTGAGAAAAGTTTCATAAGTTAGAATTATTGTTTTTCCATGTAGGAATGTTAATAGTTCAACTTTGATAAGTTCCTTATGATTTCTTTTCCCTGTTTACCTTCTCATGCTTCTCTTGCTTCTTGTATCTGAAGGTCAAATTTTCTATTTGACTCTGGTTTTTTCATCAAGAGTGCTTGAAAGTCCTCTATTCCACTGAATGGCCATATTTTCCCCTGAAACATAATACTCAGTTTTGCTGGGTAGGTGATTCTTGGTTTTAATCCCAGCTCCTTTGACCTCCAGAATATCATATTCCAAGCCCTTCAATCCCTTAGTGTAGAAGCTGCCAGATCCTGGGTTATCCTGATTGTGTTTCCACAATATTCAAATTGTTTCTTCCTGGCTGCTTGTAATATTCTCTCCTTAATCTGGGAATTCTGGAACCTGGCTATAATATTCCTAGCAGTTTTCTTTTGGGGATCTTTTTCAGGAGGTGATCGGTGGATTCTTTGAACCTCTATTTTGCCTTCTGGTACTAAAACATCAGGGCAGTTTTCCTTGAGAACTTCCTGGAGGATGATTTCTAGCTTCTTACTTTGGTCATGGCTTTCAGGTAGTCCAATAATTTTTAAATGATCTCTCCTGGATCTATTTTCCAGGTCAGTGGTTTTTCCCATGAGATATTTCACATTGCCTTCTATTCTTTCATTTGTTTGGATCTGTTTAACAGCATCTTGATTTCTCATAAAGTCATTAGCTTCCATTTGCTCCAATCTAATTCTGAAGCAATGATTCTCCTCAGTGAGCTTTTGAGATTCTTTTTCCATCTGGCAAATTCAACTTTTTAAGGCATTCTTCTCCTCATTGCCTTTGTGAGCCTCCTTTGCCATTTGAGTCAGTGTGTTTTTATAGGTATTATTTTCCTCAGTCAGGCTGTTGACTCTCATTTCATAATTTTCTTGCATTGTTCTCATTTGTCTTCCCAATTTTTCCTCCACTTCTCTTATCTGCTTCTTAAGGTCCTCTATGGCCTGTAACCAGCATGTATTTTCCTTTGAAGCTTTTGGTGCAGGAGTTCTGACTTCACTGTTTTCCTCCTGTTCCATGCTTTGCACCTTTTTGTCCCCCAAATAGGAGTGTAATGTTGGAATCTTTTGTCTGCTTTGTTTCCTCTGCCTGCTCATTTTGCCACTCAATTACTTGACTTTTAGGCTTTTTGCCACAGTAGGACTCTGCTACCAGACAGGGGAGTTTTCATCCCAAACGCTGGGGTTTTCTCAGCTGCTGGAGTATTAGATGAGTGCCCTCTCTGAGGTCTTCACACACTCTGGCAAGCTGGACACACACCCCAGGACCTCCATCCTAGACTGCAATCCAGATCCAAGAAGGTTAAAGCAAGAGCGCTTACCCCTCAGACTGGTGCTTGGTCCCCCTACACTCTGCAGGCCAGGAGCTGAAGCTGCCACGTGGCTCTGGCTGGCTGTGCTGTCTCAGCGGCTTCTTGCCCGGGGGGTAAAAGCCACGCACTCCCACTTACTGGTCCCAAAGTCCAGACTGCACTGACCTCTCAGTTTGTCCTTCGCATCTATGTGTTGATAAATCTGGAAACGGCCTCTGCTGCTGCTGATCTGGAGTCCCTCTGGCCGGTCAGGCCTGTTCTGGGGCTAAAGCCTTGGCATGGGGCTGGGCTCAGCTCCCAAAGCACTGTGCTGGATTCCTCCCGGCCTGCCGGGCTGTCCTCAGTTGGAAGCTAGCTTCTCTGTGTCATTTTGTGGGTTCTGCAGCTCCAAAGTTTGTTTAGAGTCCCCTTTTTACATGGATTGGGGGAGGGGGAACCTGGAGCTGCGGGAAGGTCATGGTTCTACTCCGCCATCTTGGCTCCTGGGAAGGCTTCTTGTTTAGGGTAATCCTTGTCTTGAATCTTAAAAGAAACTAGAAATTCTAAGAGAAGGAACTGAGAAAGGAGTGAATTCCAGGCATGTATATGTTACACATTTCAGGAGTATATATGTTAATGTATACATATGTATATGCATGTGTTATGTATATTAATTATTAGATTAATTAATAATTAAATTAATATTAAATATTAGTTATGTATATATGTTATGTATATTAATGTTTATGTAATATATTGTGTATTGTTATGTGTGTGCATGTGCACATAGATGGTTATGTATGTGACGTGTATATGTTTTGGCTATTTTGTGCATGTGTGCTTACATGAATTGCATGTATGTGTCAATGCATGTGTGACAGTGAAGTTTGTGTTACCTGGGCATATGTGCATTCACTTGCAAGTCTAGACATAACCCTCCTGTTATCATCGGTCCTTTTCAAGAAGTAAGAATAAGCAGTAACAACAGCAACTTGGGAGCAGGACATGAGAAGGGTAGTACTAGGGATAGGGACTTGTCTCTAGGGTAGGACCTGTGGGGGAACAAAGGATTGGAGGTAAGGAAAGAGAAAATGGTGTTGGAACTGACTGGCCAATGAATTAAAATTAGTAGTAAGGAAAATGTAGCCAGAATAGGAAAATGAACTGGGAGAAAAGAGAAACAAGGGACTAAATATCACAAGAAAGGAAGAGCTAAAGAGATAAAGTGAAGGACTGAAGAAGGTAAAATTAAAAGAGAGGCCTTGGGTTCCTTATTTGCATTATCTCTGTATCAACATTTATATAGTCCCAGGGCTAACAGGCATACATAATGCATATCACACGTCTAGTCTCATCTACAAAATAACTAATACCCTGCATTACCTGGCAGCAAAAATACTTGAGAGCTAAGGCAAAAGACATAGCTAGAAGTGGGATAGTCTAATTGAGATTACTCTAGACTCTCACATTATAATAAAAGATACAAAGAATATGACAGTATTCTTACTCAATCTCCACTTAATGGCTGTTGACTTCTCTTTCTTTTGATTTATAGGCCCCTACATGCCACGAGCTTCATTTTCTCTATAGTCTTTAAAACATTCAAAGTACTTGGATCCCAGTCCCAGTGGACGTTATTCTCCAGGCTACTCTGTTGCATAAGCTATTTCATGGAAATAAGTTGGAAATTTCTTGGAACTCATTATCCCTCTTGAATGAAGAACTCTTTTGCTTTTTTCTTTGTAACTCCAACTTTTTGCAGGGCACCTGGCACACAGAAGGTGCCTATTAAATGCCTAATGGTTGATTGATTGATGTATAATTGAAATTATTGATTTGATTCATTAAGTTGTGTCCAAGTGTTCTAAAGGAGTTCCAGCAACCTCCAAAGGGACATAGCATAACACTGCATAGAATCACAAGGTTGAAAGAAATTCGGAGACCTCTTCTAGTGGATGCTATACATTTTTTCCTATAGGGGGAAACAAACCTGAATTTCCCACAGAATGTAAGGGTTATGGGATTTAAAGATCTCCCATGCCCCATGGACGTGCTGACATAGCAGAGCAAGAGAAAGTGAAAAGCTGAGCTAACGGTCCTGCGGTTGGCAGTTGGCGGCAGTTGCCTTTTTTTTTTTTTTTTGAGTTAGGACTCCTGCTGAGGACTGCCAGGGGCCGGAGCTGCTGGGAGCGCTCTTCCAGGACGCTGGGTGGTTGCTGTGAGTGGGGAGAGGAGGACCTTTGCCTGAGGTAGCCTGTTCTGTTTTAAAGGCTTGAAAATGTGGGTGCTTTCTACTTTATCTACCTGTGCCAATGTCATAACTACTCTGATGGCTTTCACTTTCTGGTTTTGGGACTCAGTCTTTTGGTATCTTAATAAATTTTCTAGTTTATTTCCCCAAATGGCAAACCTGATGTATTTTGTGATGGATAATTATATCAGCATATTTGTAATCTCTATAGGCATTGTGAATATGGCATTGCTGATACAGGAAACAAACCTGAATTTCCCACAGGTTGTGCACATAGGAAGCACACAGACAGATACTTGTTGAATGAATGAATGTGATTTCCCTTGTTCACTGATGGCATTATTTGTGAGTCCTGTTTTTCAGTACCTTTAATACTTGAATTGCAATATTACAGCAATCAACAGAGTTATGATTTCATTGATGTGGGTGCTTGTCCCCCACTACAATTCACAAGCCCTCTCTAACTTAAGTGATGGTCTTAGCCAGAGATGTGCTAATGAATGTTTAAATACTGGCTCTCAGGGGGAAAAAGTATGCTCCCTTAATTTGTATTATTATTATTTTCTCCATCACTTTCCTACGTCTAGGCAATCAATAAAACAATGAATCAAGCCCTGATTGGTAGGTTTTTTACCTATTTCTGAGGTGTAAATATTCATATTGAAATTAAACAAGAAGTTCTTAGTAAGAACCAGCTTTGCTAGTAAGAACCTTAATCTTAGCCGATAGGACCTAGAGTTAAAGAGAAGACATCTAACCTAACTCTCTCTTTTTACATGTATGTCAATAGGGAAGGACCTAGAATTAAAAGAGAATACATCCAACCTAACTCCCTCTTTTTACATGTCATATATGTCAAGAGGGAGTGCGATAGATTGGGGAAAGCATTGGGTTTTGATGGCAGAAGCCCTGGGTTCAAATCATGCTTCTGTAACATCAATGTGTTTCAGGTTTCTTATCTAAAAAATAAGCAATTTGGGACTGTATAGCCTCTGAGGTCCATTCAGACTTTAGAGCTACAGTGAGACAAGAGTTAAACTTGGAGCACTTGAACTTGGAGCCATAGGACCTGAGTTCAAATCCTGGTTCTGTTGCTTATAACCTGTCTAACTTTGGGCAAGTATTTTCACTGACATTCAATTTCCTCTTCTGAAAAATGAGGGGATTGAACTAGATGTCACCTATGGTTCCTCCTGTCTCTCAATCTATGAGCCTATGTTGAATTTCTGTAACCAAAAAAAAAAAATCATTGCAATTCATTGTGTGATGTAACTAGGGTAGTCCTTAGATTTTAGTCTGTCACTTTAAGCCTTTCCAGCTTGGTAGGATACTCCTTTGGAATACCCTTTGGACATTCCAGGTCCCCTCCATGCCACAATGAGATATCAGAGTAGAACTCTAGTAGAAATTACTACATCAGAAGACACGTGATTCCCTCCATATTGATAATCACCCCAGTAAGGAAAATACCAACCTTTCCATGATCAGTAGAAAAGTTTACTGAATAGTTGTGCTCAAAAAAGCAATCTTAGCTTTCTAAGGCTAAGCCTTTCTGCCATTAGCTAGTCTTTGTATTGGATGAAATCCATTTTCTGTATTTTGTGCTTGAAATCTTTCCAGCTTGGTTGGACCAACTAGAGCTAGTTCTATGCTGGTATAGCCTTCAAGAATTCAGAGTCAACTCTGCTCCAAGATAAGGCATCAGAGTAGGACTTAAGTAGAGGTCAACAACTCTTAGTGTGAGGAAATTCCTCCTTAAGGAGCTATTTCAGCCTGTTTCCTCTTGTTCTCTCTTCAGTGAAGACATAAGACAGCTGGTTATTCTCCTCTTTATTGAAGTCTTCATAAGTTTGACGATTTTACTTAGTCACCTCAGAGTTTTCTTGTCTCTCTTCTTTTCTCCTAATTTCTGCTAACAAGGCAGCCCTTTTCTTAAGCAAAGCCATTTTGTCCTGTCTTATCTTCTCCAGAAGACTGCACCCTGATCTACCCTCCTCTCTCTAATCTTCAATCTCCCCTTAGCTATTTGTTCCTTCCCTACTGACTTCCAACATTCCTCTGTAGGATAGAATCAGCATTTATTTTACTGGAATGCTCTCTCTCCTCATCTCCACATTCTGCCTTCTTTCAATTCCCAGCTTAAAATGCCATTTCAATAAAAAGCCTTCCCCCCGATACTAGTGCTTTCTCTATGGTTGGTTATCTGCAATTTATCCTATAATATAACTTGTTTGTAAACAGCTGTTTGCATGTAGTCTTCCCCGCTAGACTATGAACTCCTTGAGAACTGTTCTCCCTTTCTTTACATCCCCAGCACTTAACATGGTGCCTAGTGTTTAGTAAGTGCTTAATAAATGCTTGTTGATTTGACATAATTGTTTCATTGGAATCATTTCACTTCAAGGAGCTAAGGAAGATATCTTCAGGATTTGGTTGGTTCAGAGGACCAGGGGGAGGTATGTGCTCAAGTCAGCTTGAACAGAGGCCCCAGGGAATTGTTAAATTTTCAGTGTGAGAGAATTTACACTTTGGAAATGGCAAACACTATAAACCATGGGTTTAATAATTAATAACATTTACATAGCACTTATTATGTACCAGGCACTGTGCTGAATGCTTTACAGTTATCTAATCTGCTACTCACAATAACCTTGGGAAGCAGGTGCTATTATCATCCTCATTTTACAAATGAGGAAACTGAGACAAAGTTTAAATGACTTGCCCAGGGTCACACAACTAGTATTGGAAAAATGCTGATAATGTAGATTTAAAATTTTAAATGTGTTGTAGACACCTTTTTTCTCTTGAAGAGTCAATTGTTGAATATTTATAGGCACATCCATGCCTGTCCAATCTATATGAGGACATATTCCTGAAGTCTGGCAAAGTCACTACTCCCTTGCTGGATGTCTTTCTGACTCAGTGCTGCTACTTTGGAAAAGCCAGAGATAGTGGATTAGTGTTTGTTTTCAGTAATTATGACTTTTTAATTCTTTATTATTAATAAAGTGATTTTTTAAATTAAATTTCAACCACAAATTTTTCATCACCTTTCAATCTTGAGTCTGCATCACTAGACTGACCAACGTTATGCCTGGTATATAAGGATAGTTATCCTTATCCTTAGAAAACAAAACAAAAACTTACCTTTTAAATAGACCATTCCATCTACTTGACTCTCACCCTATATTCCTCCTCTATTTCTCAAACAAATTCCAAGGGGGAAAAACTCTTTTCATCCTTGTTGAGTCCATTTGGACTTGGATCTCTATCATTCCCATTATTCAAGAGAAATTGATGTTTCGAGAGTCATCAATGTTCTTTAATTTGCAAATTTGATGGTCTTTTCTTAATACTCATCTTTCTTGATATCTCTGTAGCTACCATCTCCACCTGGAAGCTCTCTTTCCTTTGAGTTTTAATGAAATTATTGCCTCCTAGTTTTCCTACTACCTATTTGATCACTACACTGTCTTATCACTCCACTTGAGTTCCCTTTGATGGCTTATGATCTCTATCATGGCCCCTAAATGGAAGTATACCTCAAAGTTCTGTCATTGGGGTCTCCTGTCTTCTTTCCTCTTTCCACACTGTCTCATATGATGACCTCATCAACTCACATGCATTGAATTATCAAGTCTATGCAGATAGCTTCCAAATCTACATAGTCATCCCTAGTCTTTCCTCTGAACTCACATTCCATATCACCAAGTACCTTTTGGATTTTTCAAACTAGATGTCCTATAGTCATCTCAAACCCAATGTTTCTAAAATAGAACTCACTAACTTTTCCCCAGAACCTACCCTTCTTGTAAATTTTCCTGTTTGTGTCAAAGGTATCACTATCTTTCCAGGCTCCCAGGCTTAGGAGTTTATTGCTGTTATACTGGACTTCTCTTATTCTATTCCACTCCATTCCAATCTTTTCTATCCTTGTGCTTTCCCAGTCGCCAATGGAGTGAAGCAGAGCTGTGTGCTTGTTCCCATGCTTATAAGCATGACGTTTTCAGTGACGCTGTTGGATGCTTTCAACAAAGATAAAAGTGGCACCAAGGTCAGCTACCTCACCAATGGTAAGTTATTTAGCTGAAACTTGATGGCTACAAGCCAAAATTAAAGTGGACGGAGAGTTAGTACATCATTTTTTGTTGACAGATGATTGTGCAGTCAGTGCAGCCTCTGAGGATGAGATGCAGTAAGGTAGGGATCGATTCTCTGCTGTTTGTGTTGATTTTGATCTAACACTACTAAGAAAACAGGTTCTCCACCAGCCAGCACCATATCATTCATACATGGAACTCTCAGTTATAGCAAATGGAGAAATTTTGAATGCTGTAGATAAGTTCATTTACTTTGGTGGTATACTTTCTATTATGTACACATAAATGATGAAGTTCACACATACACACACACAGCCAGAGGTAGTTCAGCATTTACATGGCTATGAAGGAAAGTATGGGAGAAAAAAGATATTAGACTGCCTACCAAATTAGAGATCTACAGAGCCATTGTTCTGACCTCATTGTTGTATGCCTGTGAAACTTAGACACTCTGTTGACACCATGCCAGGAAAATGAATCGTTTTGGGGCAGCCAGGTAGCACAGCGAGTAAGAGCATCGACTCCAGTGTTGGGATGACCTGGAGATCGAATCCCGGGCTCAGACACTTAGCACCCACCCAGAAACACCTGGCCATGTAACCTTGAGCAAGTTACTTAACCCCAATTGCTTTTTAAAAAAAATTAATCGTTTCCATTTGAATTTCCTTAGAAAGATTCTGAAGATCATCTGGTAAGATAAGGTACTGGACACTGAGATCCTTTCATGAGCTGAAGTGACAAGCATTCAAACTCTATTACAGAGAGAGCAACTCTGATGGGCTGACCACATTGTTTCGATGCCAAAAGTATGTACAACTGCTTAAAAGACTATTTTGCAAAGAACTCACACAAGGCAGGTCCTCACACAGAGGTAAGAAGAAGCTATACAAGGAAACTCTTATGGTCTCTTGGAAGAACTTTGGGATCAGTTGTGAGACATGAGAGACACTGGCATCAGCCCAGCATAGCATGCCTGCATCAAAGAAGGTGCTGCACTTTATGAGCAAAGCAGAATTGTAATAGCTCAAAAGAAACATGAGATGCACAAATTTAGAAATATCTACACTCCAAATGTCCATACAGACCATTTGTGCTCTACCTGTGGTGGAGCCTTCAAAGCTCATATTAGTCTGATCAACCACAGTAGGGCACATTGTACTTTGACCCCAACATAGTAATGTCATTTTGGTCCACTTCAAGAACAAAGGACATTCTAAAATATACAGAGAATTGAGTCAAATTTATAAGAATACAAGCCATTCCCCAATTGATAAATGGTCAAAGGATATGAACAGAAAATTTTCAGAGAAAGAAATTAAAGATATCTATAAGCATATGAAGAAATGCTCTAAATCACTATTGATTAGAGAAATGCAAATCAAAACAACTCTGAGGTACCACATCTCACCAGTCAGATTGGCTAAGATGACAAAACAGGAAAATGACAAATGCTGGAGAGGATGTGGGCAAATTGGAACACTAATGCATTGCTGGTGGAGTTGTGAACTGATCCAGCCTTTCTGGAGAGCAATCTGGAATTATGCCCAAAGGGTTATAAATACTTTTATATCCTTTGACCCAGCAATACCACTCCTAGGGTTATATCCCAAAGAGATCATAGAAGTGGGAGGAAGACCCATATGTACAAAAATATTTATAGCAGCTCTTTTTGTGTTGGCAAAGAATTGGAAATTAAGGGGGTGCTCATCAATTGGGGAATGGCAGAACAACTTGTGGTATATGCATGTTATGGAATACTATTGTGCTATAAGAAACAAGGAGCAGATGGTCTTCATATTTACCTGGAGAGGCTTATATGAACTGATGCTGAATGAGAAGAGTAGAACCGGGAGAAATTTGTACACAATCACAGACACAATGTATGTGTGATGACCAACTTTGATAGACTGGACTCTTCTCAGCAATGCAGTGATATAAGTCAATCCCAAAAGACTCATGATGGAGAGAAATGTGTGCATCCAGAGAAAGAACTAGAAATAACTGAGTTTATATCCAGATGGAAGCAAAATACCTGATATTTTTTCTTCTCTTATTTGGTTTTATGTCCTCTTATCATTTTTCATTCCATCTGATACAATCCGTCTTTATAACCTGACTAATGCATAATGAGAAAGTATTTACAGATCCTATACTTAACTATAAGCCTCCATGGGGGGGAAGGGGAGGGAGGGAGACAAAATGTGAAACTCAAGGAATTGTGGAATTGAATCCTGTAAACTAAAAGTAAACAAACAAATTAATAAAAAAATATAAAAAAAAGAACAAAGGACAACAAACAACTGGATTTCTCTCACCCATTTTATGTATACAATTATGTATACAATTTATGGTTTCTATCACTAAAATATTTTTTGTATCCATCCAGATTTTATTTCTCCAGGATACCACTTTAGTTCAGATAAAGGGTAGACATGAAGTCTGGAGAAGCCTGGGTTCAAATTCTGTCTTTGACACATAACTCACCTAACCCTCACAATGCCTGAGGCAAGTCTCTAAGACCATAATGGACAAGCTGTTGTTCTGCATTGGTGAAGGGCATTTATATACTAGGAATTCCCTATACAGATGAAGTCATAGGTTCAAAAATAAAGGAAAGAAAAAATAAACAAATACATCCAAATGTCTTACTAGTTAGAGCTGTTGACTTTTGATTTACTGAGATAGTGTGGTGCAATCGAAAAAAATCTAGGGCTGAGTAGAAAGAGGACCTCCATGTGGCTCTGGCTCCCAGCACCTCCAATTCATGTAAAAGGGGATTGTAAACAAACTTTGGAGCTACAGAACCCACAAAATGACACAAAAAAGCTAACCTCCCCCTGGCAGGCCAGCAGGAATCAGCCAGTACAGTGCTCTGGGAGCTGAACCCAGCCTCACACTGAGGTTTTAGCCCCAGGGCAGGCCTGACCAGCCACAGGCTGGAGGGACTCCAAATCACCAGCAGCTGTGGCAGTCCAGAATTATCAACACATAGAAGCTAAGGACAAAGTGAGAGATCAGTGCAGTGTGGACTTTGGGAACCAGTAGTTGGGAGTTTGTCAGCTTTTGCCCCCGGGGCGAGCTGAAGCACAGCTGCTACCAATTGGCAGCTTCAGCTCCTTGCCTGCAGAGTATAGGGGGACCAAGTGACTAATCTTAGTGTAAGCTTTCCAGAGCCTGTGGAGACTTCAGAGAGGGCACCCAAATAATACCACCAGCAGCTGAGAAAAGCCCAGTGTTTGGCACGAAGCTCCCCTGTCTGGTGGCAGAGTCTTACTGTGGCAAAAAGCCAAAAAGTCAAGTAATTGAGTGGCTAAGTGACCAGGAAAAGGAAGCAAACCAAGCAAAGTAATCCAACATTAGACTCTTATTTGGGGAACAAAAAGGATAAAAGCATGGAACAGGAGGAAGACAGTGAAGACAGAACTCCTGCACCAAAAGCATCCAAGAAAAATACGAGCTGGTTACAGGCCATAGAGGACCTTAAGAAGCAGATAAGAGAAGTGGAGGAAAAATTAGGAAGAGAAATGGGAACGATGAAAGAAAATTATTAGAGTCAACAGTCTGACTGAGGAAAATAACACCTTAAAAAAACAGACTAACTCAAGTGGCAAAAGAGGCTCAAAAAGGCAATGAGGATAAGAATGACTTAAAAAGCCAAATATGCCAGATGGAAAAAGAATCTCAAAAGCTCACTGAAGAGAATCATTGCTTCAGAATTAGATTGGAGCAAATGGAAGCTAATGACTTTATGAGAAATCAAGATGCTCTTAAATAGATCCAAACAAATGAAAGAATAGAAGGCAATGTGAACTATCTCATGGGAAAAACCACTGACCTGGAAAATGGATCCAGGAGAGTTAATTTAAAAATTATTGGACTACCTGAAAGCCATGATCAAAGAAAGAACCTAGAAATCATCCTCCAAGAAATTCTTAAGGAAAACTGCCCTGATGTTTTAGAACCAGAGGGCAAAATAGAGGTTGAAAGAATCCACCAATCACCCCCTGAAAGAGATCCCCAAAAGAAAACTGCTAGGAATATGATAGCCAGGTTCTGAAATTCCCAGATCAAGGAGAGAATATTACAAGCAGGCAGGAATAAATAATTTGAATATTGTGGAAACACAATCAGGATAACTCAGGATCTGGCAGCCTCTACATTGAGGGATTGAAGGGCTTGAAATATGATATTCCGGAGGTCAAAGGAGCTGGGATTAAAACCAAGAATCACCTACCCAGCAAAACTGAGTATCATGTTTCAGGGGAAAATATGGTCATTCAGTGGAATAGAGGACTTTCAAGCATTCTTGCAGAAAAACCAGAGCTGAACAGAAAATTTGACATTCAGATACAAGAAGCAAGAGAAGCATGAGAAGGTAAACAGGGAAAAGAAATCATAAGGAACTTATCAAAGTTGAACTATTAACATTCCTACATGGAAAAACGATAATTGTAACTGATGAAACTTTTCTCAGTATGAAAATACTCGAAGGGAATAGAAATAGATAGATGATAGATAGATAGATAGATAGATAGATAGATAGATAGATAGATAGATAGATAGATAGATAGATAGAGACATATATATACATATACATATATATGTCTATATCAGAGGGTATACGGGCTTATGAATACATATGTGAATGTGTGTATATATGTTTACAGGTATACATAGAGGGCACAGGACCAATTTAATAGGAAAGGATGATACTTAAAAGGTAAATTAAGAGGTGAGAGAGGAATATAATGAAAGGAGATGGGGAGAGACAGAAGGGTAAACTATCTCATATAGAAGAGGCAAGGGAAAATGGCTACAATGGAGGGGAAGAATGGGAGGGCAAAAGGGAATGGGTCAACCTTATTCTCATTGAATTTGACTTGGGGAGGGAGTGATATACACACTAAATAGGGTATCTCATCCTACAGGAGAGTAGGGGGGAAGGGGATGAGAGGGGGGATGATGGAAGGGAGGGCAGGCTGGCGGGGAGGGAAGTTGGAAGCACCCATTTTTTAAAATGGACAGAATCAAAGTAGAGAATAGAACAAGTGGGAGGTGGGATAGGAGAGAGAGAAATACAGTCAGTCTTTTACAATATATCTACTATGGTAATGTTTTGCATTTGCTACACATATACAACCTATACTGAACTGCTTATCTTCCCACTAAGGGTGGGTGACAAGAGAGGAAGGGAATGAATCTGGAAATTCAAAGTTTTAAAATCAAATGTTTAAAAAAATATATAAATATATGTGCATATATATATATATATATATATATATATATATATATA